>NW_026294618.1:38263175-38363175 GCF_026119805.1 Tympanuchus pallidicinctus | reverse complement strand
CTCTGGAGACCTCAACCCTGTTCCTAGCTTTGCCAGTGGCCTCACAGCTCTCTTTGAGCACATCACTCTTGCTCTGCATTTCTGCACCTGATAATACAGACTGTGAGACTGACTCTTTTCTCAAATTACTGGGTGAAAAACATTATCACAGAATTACAGAATTGTAGAGGTTGGAAGGGATCTCCAGAGATCATTAGTCCAACCCCTCTGCAAAGCAGGCCCCCTACAACAGTTTGCACAGGTAGGCATCCAGGTGGCTCTTGAATATCTCCAAAGAATAAGAATCCACAACCTCCTTGGACAACTTTTTTCACTGTCCTGTCACCCTTACTGTTAGTGTGAAGAAGTTCCTTCACATATTGGTGCAGAAATTCTTGTGCTCCAATTTATGGTCATTTCTCCTTAGAATCATAGAATCACAAGGTTGGAAATGACCTATAAGATCATCTAGTCCAATCATCTTCTCATTACCATTGCTACCGCAAGCTACTAAACCATATCACGCAGCACGTCATCCAGACGCCTTTTGAACACTGCCAGGGACGGTGACTCCACCACCTCTCTGGGCAGACATTCCAGTGCCTGACCACTCTCTGAGAGAAAAAGTTTTTCCTCATGTCTAACCTAAATCCTCCTCTGATACAATTTGTGGCTATTTCCCCAGGTTCTGCTCATTGCCTGGGAGAAGAGGCCAAACCCCTCTCACCCCAACCTCCCTTCAGGAAGTTGTAGAGTGCCATGAGGTCTCCCCTGAGCCTCCTCTTCTCCAGACTGAACAATCCCAGCTCCCTCAGACACTCCTCATAAGACTTGTGCTCCAGACCCCTCACCAGTTTCGTTGCCCTTCTCTGGACACAATTCAGGACCTCAACATCTTTCCTGTAGTGAGGGGCCCAAAACTGAACACAGTACTTGAGGTGTGGCCTCACCAGTGCTGAGTAGAGGGGGATGATCATCTCCCTGCTCCTGCTGGCCACACTATTTCTAATGCAGGCCAGGATGCTGTTGGCCCTCTTGGCCACCTGAGCACACTGTCGGCTCATGTTCAGCCTAGCATCAACCAACACCCCAGGTCCCTTTCTTCTTCACACTCATCCAGCCACTCATCCACAAGCCTATAACGCTGCATGGGGTTGTTGTGCCCAAAGTGCAGGACCCGGCACTTGGCCTTGTTGAACCCCATCCCATTCACCTCAGCCCAGTGATCCAGCTTACCTAGATCCCTCTGTAGGGCCTCCCTACCCTCAGGCAGATCGACACCACCTCCCAGCTTGGTGTCATCTGCAAACTTACTGAGGGTGCACTCAATCCCCTCATCTAGGTCATCAATAAAGGTATTAAACAAGATGAGTCCCAGTACCGACCCCTGGGGGACACCACTTGAAACGGGTTGCCAACTGGACTTCACTCCATTAACCACTACCCATTGGACACGGCCCTGTAGCCAGTTCCTTACCCAAAGAAGTGTATACCTGTCCAGGCCACGGGCAACCAGTTTTCCCAGAAGAAGCATGTGAGAGACTGTGTCAAAGGCTTTGCAGAAGTCTAGGTAGACTACATCAACATCTCTTCCCTCATCTATCAGAATGGTCACCCAGTCAAAGAAGGAGATAAGGTTGGTCAAGCACGACCTGCCTTTCATGAACCTGTGCTGGCTGGGCCTGATCCCCTGGACACCACGTACGTGCCGTGCGATCTCACCCAAGATGATTTGCTTCATTACTTTCCCTGGTATCAAGGTCAGGCTAACAGGCCTATAGTTCCCCAGCTCCTCCTTATGGCCCCTCTTGAAGATGGGAGTCCCATTAGCAAGCCTCCAATCCTCTGGGACCTCTCCAGTTAACCAGGAGCGTTGATAGATGGCCGAGAGGGGCTCAGCAATCACCCCCACCAGCTCCCTCAGCACCCAAGGTTGTAGCCCTTGTTCTGTCCCCCAGACCATGTAAAAGAGGTTGGCCATGTCCCTTTGACTCCCATACTTAAGATATTTATAAACATTAATAAGATCCCCATTCAGTCTTCTTTTCTCAAGGCTGAACAGACCTAGTTTGCTCAGCCTTTCCTCACAGGAGAGATGTTCCAGGGCCTTTATCATCTTTATGGCCTTCCACTGGATGTTATGTAAGAGTTATTTACATTTACATTATTCACATAATTTCCGCCAAGATACCACCATTACATTTCAAATAATTTGACTAGACAAGAGAAGAAGAGGTGAAGTACAACAGAGATTGTCACAAATGTAGACTGTCTTGGGCTTGAGGACACATCCTTTTGAGGACAAACAGGAAAGAAAAGAGTCTCTGTAGAATGTTAAAATCTTTCAAGTCTCAAAGACAGATTTCTTCCATTTCTCATTCCTTAATTGTTCAAGGAATTTTTCTTTGTTTTGGGCCACTCATCTGCTGCTACAAAACTTGGAGTTTTGTAAAAATTCTTCTATGCTTGCAGAAATATTATATTTAGAATGTTCCCTGTTTATCAAGTAATTGACAGCTTTATGCCTTTTACATAAGTTCACCTCCTAGCATCTGCAGATTTGAAGTGCAGTTTTCACTAGCCTACATCCTTGCAGTGCTTGATCTAAGTGAATGCACGCTGAAGACAATTTAGCTTTCTGTTCAGAACATAAACAACTTCTTAGTCAGTTCTATTGCCATAAAAACAAACCTGAGGGTCAAGGAATGCACTGAAAACATCCTGCTACTTTTTGACTTACCTCTTCAGACTTCCTGGGGCCACAAGATATTGTTGAGATACACTTGTGTTGGGCACAGTATGGGAAATGGAACAATGCAGGCCACTAAGTGCACCCAAGTTTATTTACCGCTACATCATAAGGGTAGAATATCTTTCCTCTTAGATTTCCTTCACAGTTCCAGATACTATTTTATAACTGTATCCCTCTCTTTAAACTTATTTACGTGGCTTTTCTATCAATATTTTTCATAAGCCTTTTTGATGTATTTGTAGAAGAAATGAAGCAAAGCTAACTGATGCAAAAACTAAAACAATTCTAGACCAAAATTTTGAGATATGTAGATTTTGTGCTATGATTTAATCTGACTCAGTCTGATTGAAAGAAGGTTTTTGTTGCTGTTTTACTTCTTGCTGATAAAGATTACCTATTTGTAATTTTATTTGTCTGGTGCTAAATAATTACAAACATTTCTGAGCAAAAAGATCTACTACATTTAATGCCTCTCATTTTTTGTAGCTATCAAGATTTGAGATCTTCTTCCCTATGATATAAAGAAAATATTCTTGAGTCTGGTTTCAGAAAACAGAAGAGACTAATATTTTATTACCTTACAGTTCTGTAGTACTTTCACTGTACTTCTATTGAACCAATCACATTCACCACCAGTATTCATTTTATGTGAAAAACTGAAATGTCCCATGAGTAAGTTCTGAGACCTTTTATGTGGTTACTGTTGCTACGGAAACCACATCCTTGATATCCATGTGTCCAATATGTCAGTCTCATTTTGCATCTAGCTATCTATGAGCCAACACTGCAGCATGGAAAAAAGAAAAAAAAAAGAGAAAAGACAGAAGACAAAAGAAGCTAAAAACTCTTTACTATCAAAGTATATTTCATAACTGTTGGAGTTAATTCTCGGTCCTTCTATGTTATATCACTCCTGGTTTTTGACAGACTGCAGTTGCTTGCAATAGACTGGGAAATCAGTCTGTAAACTTACAGTAATGGTCTCTCATCAAACTGTAAACTATATCTGGCGTTAATCATCAGGAGGCAGGAAGCTGAGCTTTTATGAAGTTACACTGAGGAAGGTCAAGTCCAAATAACCATCTATTTTTGAAAACATGTTTTATGCAATATGTTGCAGGATTAAAATAAATTACCTGTACTAAAAGCTAAAAATGACATAAAATGGTTTCTTTCACCTCAAATTCATTATTATTCATAATTTGAAGTAGTCTTCATTTATAAATTTATACCCTTCCTCATTGTCTTATTTGCTAAAATATAATGCAGTGCACTTAATTGCAACATACTGCAACAACATATTATGTTAAAGTCTAATTTAATGTTTTCACAAGTGTCTAGATACCTTGGAAGCATGAGACCCTTTAATTAGTCTCTCACAGACTGAAGAATCAGATTTTTGAGGGCACAAAACCTAGGCTCCGTGCTCACTGGAAATTGAAGTGTGCAAGGTGACAAATAGGCATCTATGCCTTTGGAAATCTCATTGTTTAAGATGTAGCTACATTAAAAAGTGGAGCACTGTGTCAAAGACAACAGAGCTGGCTCTGAAGAAGCTGCTGTGTCTACAAGCACAGTTCAAGTGCCCTGAAGGAATATAGTATAGCTGTCTGTCTACTCTATGACAATCCTTGGCATAACGCTTTTCTGAAGATGTATCATTAGAAAATAAAATAATGTATGTCTGAGACTGTATTTCCCACTTTTCACTGTTATTTTACATTGTTTGGCTCCTTAGGAGCAGTTATTTAATAAAAATATAATATCAGTGTCATGGCAGTTTTTAGTGCATCTATTAGTACATGCCTCATAGTCACCTCCTTTATGATTACAGCATCATAGGAAACAACAAGTTGGAAGAGACCTCGGGAGGCCTCCAGACCAATCTTGAATTCACAGCAGGGTCAATGCTGAGGTAAGGCCAGGTTGCTCAGATTTGTGTCCCATCACATCTTGAAAACCTCCGAGGATGGCGTTTGCCTCTCTGTGCCATCTGCTTTATTACTTTACTCTCTTCTTGATGAAGAGGCTTTTTCTCATCTCTTTTATTTCAGCTCATGCCTTTTCCTCTCATCTTCAAAACAACACACTACTGTGATTATGCGGCTCTGTCTTCTCAATGACTGCCCCATAGGTACACTGTGAGCAGCTTAAAAGCTGAAGCTGATTCTTTCCTAGAACTGAACGTGACAAGTTTCCTCTGTCATTCTTCAAGTGCCCCAGAATTTTACTGATGTCCTTCCTATAAGAGTCCAAAACTGTACATACTATTTTATATGGGTGAAATCTCTTTAAAGTATTTATGTAAGTATAGGAATTTTGTAATAAAAAGTAGTGCTGTAGAGTTATACCTACAGTTCTTTAAATTCTGTTTGTCTGCATGACCACTACTTAAGGATCAGAAGAATCCCTCTCTTATCCGTAATTGGTCCAAAGTGACATGGATTGCAGATCTCTTTTTCCTATCCTTGTCCATCCTCCAGCAAGATGTTACAGCACAAGAATGCATTAATTTAATCCAAAAACCAAAGAGGTAGGTTAAACAATTTGAACAGAGGTCCACCAAAGTAGGTATCTTTCACTCAGCACAGGACTCCACGGATGAAGTCTTAGCTGCTCTTTTCCTAAGGAAATTTGGAGCATTTCATTTTTATTATTTATACTATTTGTTAGAACATGTAGTGAACTATTAATTGGGTGGAATATAGGCATCCTGACCTGAGTTTACTATATAACACACTTCTCCTGAAAGTGTGAGTATTTTAATCTGTTGATACTTATCCATACTACAAGAAAATTAATTTATCATATGCCAAGCAAAAAAATATTTTTTTCTCTCTCTGTCTACACAACAAAATGCACCATGAGTTTTACTCTGTAACTGAGATTCCTTGGCACTAGAATATTACGAATTATAAACGATGATGCTAAGAGCTTCACTGCATATGATTTCCATATAATCTTATCTGTATGTACAGAATATGAATTAAAATAGCTTTTAATTTTACAAGCACTCTCTTCATTGACATGATCTCTATTCTGTGAATCATTTAGTTATGCAATGTTTTGGTTAACTCATTGTATTGTTGGAGTTTTTCCTTGACATTTCAAGAAAGCATCATGTTTCTAGGACTGTTTGCATATTTGTTTTCTCTTTTTATCACATGAGAATGAGAAACCTTTCCTCCATCATCTTTATGCAGGGGTTATATCTGAAGTGATGTCAGTGTATTCCTAGAGGTTAGTGTAACCTTCAACTTAAAGCAAGTGCTGATGCCTAGCCCCAGGTTCCTTCTAGGTTTGCATTACTAAGAAAGATTGTGAGGGAAAAACAGTTACTACATAAAGAATGGTAAAAGGTCTTCAGTGCCAAAGAAATGCTAATGCATGGCCAAATGATGAGAAAGTGGATAATTTTATGGTATCAGAAAAGTTGTTTTCCATTTTATACACAAGGAAGGCAAACAGATGTAATAAAATCAGAGAATTATAGAATTTTTTAAGTTGGAAAGGACCTTTAAATGTCCTCTAGTCCAACTTCCCTTCAGCAAACAGGAACATCAGCAGCTAGATCAGGGTGCTCAGAGACCCATCCAGACTGATCTTGAATATCCCTGAGGATGGGGATCCATCACCTCTCTGAGAAACCTCATTCAGTGTCTCATCACCCTTGTAATGAGATGCATCTGATTTTGGAGTCTTAAAAATTGTGTATGCTAAGACTAAATTATTTCTTTTTTTCAAGGACTTACCTTGAAATGCTGGGTGAAGATGAATATCTCTCACCCTGTATCTAAGATATTGGAAAGTCCCTCTGAAGAAAAAATGTTGTTACAGCAAACAGCTGAGTGTAACTAAAAGGTTTCATCTTTGTTGAAGTTTATCCTACCTCAACAGAGGTTTCATTTTGTATGTGGATCTTGGATAAAGCATTCTAACAATATTTAGTCAGAAGCATCCTGTTTCCTTTAATATTTTCTGTTAAAACTATAGATTTCCTTGGCTTCTCAGAAAATTCATAACGTAATCATGAACCATGCATACTCCTTGAAAGAATTTGAGCATTCTTTTTTCTCACTGATGTAAACAAAATTAAAAGTTTCATCCCATTTTCAAATGTGGTCTTTGGGATAACTTATCCTCAATCAAAAAAAAAAAACAACTGGGGGGACAATATTTTTTATTTCATTCCAACTTGAATGTCAAGTGAGCATCTGCCAATTGAACTCCATCCAGCATTCTTCCAGAAGTAAAATAATCAATAGCAATAGAAGTAATAACTGAGTATCACATTGAATAATGCTTTGCATTCTAACCTGATGACACCAGTATTCAATAATTCCAGACAGAAATTTTTTAACTTTTACCTTTGGCCAGTATGTATTGGACATGGTTCAGGATTTTTTTTTTTTTCAATTTTCTTGACTTTGCCTGGAGTTTTCTTATTCTCTTGTAAAGTTTTGAAGGAGAAAAAAAAGATTAGGCTTTTCTAGCATGTAAAAGATGAGAAAAGACACTCTTGACAGTAAACAATTACTATGACTTTTATTGTAATCACTCTACCGCCAAAACAGCTGGGGGATGAAAGTTTAAATCTGGCAGGAAAACAGCACTAAGGAGAAGTGCTTTTGAGTGTTCTGGAGAAAATTGGTTTTTATGTTATTTAGTTATGATCATCTGAAACTCCATGTACCAAGTGTGTAACACCAGTTTCTCACTTAGTTTCACGTCTAGTCTTCAATTGAGAATTGGGTAAGTTTAGATGTTGAAGTTTCACCTACAAATGTTTTTGTTTCACATTGTCTCAGAGAATTCCTCTCAGCCCTATGCAGTGGGGTATTCCATAGAAGTAGTATAGTAGTATAACGTTACTTCAGAGTGAAAGAATTTATAAATCAAAATGCTGTTGCTAATTAATATTATAATTGCAAGTGGACTCTCACATCATAGTTTTGTGCATATTACTCACAATAAGGTGGTGTGCCTCACTTCTTTCCTCTGTTTTGGAGGGTTTGGTCTACAGTTTTCAGCCATGAAAGTCATATTTTGAAAGCCAAAACATTTTTGTGCTTTTAGATACATACCATTCTCTGAATTCTGAATTTTTCTTTTACATAAAACAGTTTGCTTGAAGGCACACAGACAACATTAAATATTTCTATGCTTCACAGTGAGTTGCTCATTCACCTGAGTGTTTAACAGTGTCACTGTGTTCAACATTATCATATTTAATTGAATAGTTCAACAAGATAATGTGCCAGTGCACACGTAATTCAATGCATTATTGGCTCACAATAAATAAGGCAATTCTTGAATAAAACACAGGGGACTTAGCAAGAAGAAATTATGTGTAAGAGACAGAGAGATGAATGCATTGAGGGTTTACTAAAGTCTGAGAACTTATCAGTTCTTAACAAATTTATAAATTCATAAGACATAGAGTCATGAGAGAAAATACATTTAAATATCATAATCGAGACAAAAGTGCAGTCCTCAGACTCCTTACCTTGTCATTGGCCTGTTTAATTTTTTGATACTTTTTGATACTTTCACTTGAACGTGAAAAACAAACATACCCAAACTCAAGTATTTGTATTTTACTGCCACTGGTTCATCTGCTTAAATGTCCTTCTTAAAGGAACATGCTGGTATCAGCAATGCAGTTATTTTCTGATCTTCACTCACAGACTGCACAGTCATTGTTTGCTGTGAAGAGCAATACTGATCTCAATGCAAGAAAAGGAATGCTGACAGATACTGCTGACAGAAACAAATCACAATATCTCCACAAAGCTTTTGGAGTGCTAGACTATCAGCATTGCTTAAATACATCTAGATCTGTGGACTATGAACTACAGTCCCTTATGTAATGAATGAGAGATAGAAATTTGTGTCTAAAATAATACAAAAGCATGCTCTTGAAATTAAGTAGTAAAATTATAATCAAACTGTTTAAGACGCTATTATTACTTTTATCTTTCCAAGTCAGACTATGTAATAAAATGCTCCCTTTTCCATCCTTTCTACTGCACATTATGTTGATTTTTGAATACTAAATGGCAAGAGAAAGGGAATTTTTTTCAGAAAAATCCATCAATCAATCCATTCTAAAATCAGCAACTCTGCATTTTGTCTTCTAAGTGGATTTTTTGGGTGTCTCAATGTGGTTGTTATCAACTACTGCAATGCTGAGCACAACAGATGTAGTGATGCACAAGGATTTTTTCCTAATAGATTGGTGAAATAAGGCATTCTACTGAAAACACTTTTTTTTTCTTTTTTTTTTGTGTCTCAGAATAGTACTGGTAGATATTTTACATTTAAAAGTATAGTACAGTGTAATGAAACTGATCGCATATCCTACAAATGCTTAGGATCGTAGTTATAGATAGTGTGAAGTGGTGATCATAGCATGCTTTTTCTCCAGAAAGCTTCTGGATTATACCTTTTTATTTTTTTGAATGGAAGGTGTTCTAAAAATAAAATTTACTGCATATACATACAAGAATAATACTGCATATACAGGCAAGCATAAGACATGATGGGGCATGACTTATGCTGCTAGTGTGATTCTTACTTGGTCAAAAACAAAATGATAAAATGCGTGTGAGTTGTGTACAAATAGCATACTGACAACTACTGAGCTTGTTCCTTTGTTCTTTGCATTCATGGGTGCCCCGTGTAAATAGTACAGACATGCATATTTATATTTATCTGTATAAATATACTACATCAACTAGAGCAGGCATGTCCAACCTGCAGCCTGAGGGCCACATGCAGACCTGGACAGCTAATGATTTATCCAACAAGATCATAAGCCTTTAATATTATTATGCAATTTTCTATTTTCGGTCAAAATAAATACATAACCTGCAGACTTACAGATAGAATGTGTAGAGTTGCAATCAGATGTTCAATTCAAAGAAAAAAAATGATCTTGTCTATTTACCAGACTTTTATAAGCCTTATAAATAATATTCCTTGCTTCACAATCACACCTTATTTACATTACCATATTTTGGCAGTACGTACATTTGTGAACAAATATTTTTGAGGACGAAGAAGAGTTAAATTAGATCAAAAATCTCTGACTAGTATCTTGTGAAGTCACAAAGAATTGCAACCATTTTCATCAAACCATACTGATACAATAGTTTCACAAAAATAAAATCAAATATCCGACTAGTTATGTTTACTTTGTTAATGTTTTAACAAAATTAAAATAAATTAAGTTTTGTTATTTACATCACTATTCATACATTTCAAATGTGGCTAAAGACAGATCCTCTCCACTCAATTGGTCCAGGCAAGCCAAAAGGCTGGACATCCTTGGTTTGAATCATCTGTGATGTATATACTGTTCTCTTTCCATCTCTGCATACATGCAAGAATATTGATATGTACTTTATATAAATGGCTTGGTGGAACATTTCAGGTGAAACCATTTCTAGTACTTATAGCCAAACTTTAATCCTCTCTACAAAATATTTACTGATGTTTTCAATCATCTTTTATTACCTCGGGAAAATTCCTTCAGGCAATACATTTCCCAGAATCATTATGCAGCCTCTTAACACTGAAGTTCACCTTGATTCTATTTGGTTTCACAGGTCATAACATAGAACAGATTTGTCCATGTTGTATCATCTGTTGTTCAATGGGTTCATTTTGGAATACTGAATATAAATTCCATGCATCAATAAGGTGACTCGGAGATATTTTTTCTCCTATTTCACCCAAGAAAAGAAAATGTTCTGCATTGTTGTAATTCTAGATTATACATCATACACGATTTTAAAGACAAATGTCAACTTTTTTCTTTTTACACTTTCTTTCAAAACTCTTAAGTCAGAAAACTCTAGAAGGATATTCATAATCATTAAAGAATCAATATCTCATAATAGCCTTTCAAGAGAACAAGAGAAAAATACTAGTTGCTTTGTAAAATCATCATGGTCTGCCCAAATTAAAAAAAAAAATGTTATGTCTGCAGTAAAAAAAAGATGCGATGAATTGACATAATGTTCTTCTAGATATCTTCCTGCTGTGATAGTCTAGTGTGTTAATTTTTTTGAGACAACTCCATTTAGTACTTAAAAGCCATCTTTTTTCCTCCTTTCTGCCATTTCAATCTGTACTTGTTTAAACAATTCACCTTATACATACTTTAACAGTATATAGGTATAGATTTCATATTAGTTAAAAGATGATTCACAGTTCTCCAGGAATACGTACAAAAAGAAGTAGTACAACTGCAACAGTGAAGTTAAAATCTGAACTAGAAAATATTACAGTTTGTCATAGCTATAGCCACCTATGTAAAGGACTCTTTCTAAAATCTGTCCAATTCATTTCAATATCAGTCAACAGCATAATGACTTAGGATACTGAAAATGCAATTAGCCAATCATATGAATGCATGACTCCAAATCTGTCTTAACTCATTTCAACATTTGAATTCTTCAAATTTCATTTATCTGAAAGCTATGCTAGGAAATCACTTGTAGATATGTCAAACAGTGTATAAAGAACACTTCATAGTGTCAATTGCATCTTTATTTTGAAATGAAGTTCTATGTTGAGGTCTTAAAAACTAGATTAAGAATCTTTTTAATGATGTAAGTGTATTTTTAGCTTATAAGAACTACCTCTGATTTTTTATTTTTTTTTTCCATTCTTAGGTAGATAAGTCTTTCTTCTGAAAGATGAGGCATTAAAGCAAAACAGCATCTATGATGATAATATTTTCCTTATTGCTTCCCAGAACACTAGGTCTGCATGAAACATAAGAGTGTGCAGCTGAGATCAGAGGATGCACTGAAAGGTGTGAACACTCCGCAAGTATACATTTAGAATTGTTCCAGGCAGTTCCCACATTGCAGCTCATCCAAGAAATTAAACAAAAGGGGAAGGGGGAAAGGAAGAGATAAATTCATCTTTGTAATGTTGGATTAAATATCATTTATTATTGCTTTGGTAGCCTGCCGGGCTTTTTTGATGTTTTGTAATAAATTAATAAATAAACAAGGCACTATCTCTCAAACTGAAATTTGGCAGAAGGCACTTAGTCTGGATCAATTAATGTTAAGAAATGAAAACCATAGAGTGATGGCATGCCTTTTAAAATAATATTCAGTGGTCATAAGCCTACTTAAGGCTTAAGCTTTTAAACAATGTGAGATTTCCTGAGAATAAACAAATATGATACCACTTTATTTTTATTAAATATATTTTTAATTTGCATTGAAATGACAGGTTTCCTTCTACTTAGTTTGTACCATTTTTGTCTCTGTAACAGGGAGCAGCAAATGAGCTACTCTGAGCTACAATCCAGAACAGTAGCTGCAGCTTCAGCTGCGTTTGCTGTAGCAGCTTTACTCAAACTATGTTATATAAAAAACGTCTACTGGAGAAGTAAGCTAGACACATTTTAAAGAGCTGAAAGAAGTAGTCAGAAAAGGCATAAATTAGTAACTCCAAAATACTTTTTCCCTACTATGGAATTGAACGCACCAGCAGCCCAGTTGACAAGCAGTTCTTGATCACTTCTAGACTCATTATCAATACAAGGGATGATTGAAATAGGAAAGGGTAGGCAAAGGAAATGGCAGAGAGAATTCTCATTCTATCATATCCCTGCTCTAAGTTGTACAAGCCTAAAGTATTTTCATTTCAAAATAAGCTACAGTGATGTTAATAATCATCTTGGAGGAAGCACAACTGCACAATGCAGGAAAAGTAAAAGTTTTCCAAGGATATCCAAACACTTTATCTTGTTTGACTGCTCTATGGATATAATCTACATTTTCAGAATGCACAAATAATATCTGGATAGACAACACGTGTGCATAATATCATATCCAATTTAATGCAAACTGTGTATATGCTTGATCTTTTCAAGACAAAAAATTATATATCAAGGTTTGTATTAGCATGTTCATTTTCTTAAAACTACTAGAAGACAGAATTTAGGGAAAAAGAGCATGCATCAGAATTTGCCTTGGTGGAAGCAGTCCTGGATCATCTATCGAAAATATTAAGGACCACTTCATTATGTTTTAACTTGTGGATATCTCCTTCGACCAAGAGTCTCAGAGAGTATCACTCACACAAAGTATTTAGGCAATGCAAGCCTGTTTCCCTACTTTACAAGAGTGAATTTCAGTGAATTAAATGAAAGACTAAAACAAACCTTGGTGGAGGAGATCAACGTGATGTATAGAAACATTTCCATACTTTTCTCTTAAGGATGATAATTATTCTTAAAAACTCACCACAATATTTGCCTACCTGAGACGAAGATTATACCCTGGGAAATGAAGGCTCTTTTGAATACCTGTTCTAAATCAACAAGTGATACAACCAGAATTAAAGTAAAACGGGACTTAATCCAAAAGAGCAACACTGGAATGCTGACTCAGAGAATGGACATACGCTTTAAAGCAATAAAGCTTAAGCAGACTCCATGCTGCTCAAGGTATTTGTTGTGTTAGTGTATTTTTCTATACTGTTTTTTTTTTAATTACGTATGAGGGTTTCCATGCAGGAAAATTTGTCATTCAGTGATTCTTGCTGATTGTTTATGGAGACCAAACAGTGGATGCCAGCACAGTAGTCTGGTAGGTGGTTCTCTCAGCAGTACTGACAGCAAAGTGAAAGACAAGCCATGTTTGAAACATCCATGAAGATTTTTCAAGAGCTTGCCATGCAGGCTCTTGTTAAACAGTTGGAAAAAATGCATAACTAATTGTGATGACTGTACTGAAAAATAGTATTTTGTAGCTGAGAATTAGCTCTATCAAACAGTATCATTGTGTTCTTTGTTGCAGTTTCCATGGAAATAAATAGTGGACATAACTTTAGGACTGATCTATGTATACAAATAATGCAAAAATATTTAATGTGTTAGCTCAAACATTGCAAACATACACACAAAAACCTATGAAGTCATGCACACTGATATACATAGACAGCCACGTATCACAGAATCCCAGAATCGCAGGGGTTGGAAAGGACCTCAAGACATCATTGAATCCACTCCCTGCTACTAAAACAGGTACCTTACAATAGGTTACACAAGTAGGAGTCCAGATAGGTCTTGAATAACTCCATAGAAGAAGACTCCATCACCTCTCTAGTTAATTTGTTCCAGTACTCCATCACCCTTACTGTAAAGTAGTTTGTGTGTCAGAATATAATTGTCAGAAAAAAAATTCTTTAAAAAAATGTTATGTTACTGTGTCAAAGGTTTACAGGCTGGTTCAGCCCGGTTCCGTGACCAGCGGGGCAGAGGGATCTGCGGATCCACGCCTCCGGAAAAGGGAAACAGGGGATCCCAAAATAATTGAAAACAGCGGCAACAATCTGAGGTGGAAACAAACTGATTTACTAAATATAGTATCAGCAAAGTATAATGAGAGAGAGAGACTGTATCCGAAAGGTAGATAGGCCTCACCAACACTGAGGTGAGAAGTGCAGTCCAGTTGAGCAGATGGAGAAAAGCAGATGGTGAAGCGCAGATGGAGAAGCACATGCAAAGAAGAGCAGGTGAAGAAGAAGGATCAGGTGACCTTGCACAGAGTTATATCTCCTTGCTGACTGCAAAGTCTCCTGGGGAGATGCAATTCTTCTCCATCGGACAAACATTCGGAACTCGAGCATCAGAAGTCAAACCCCCAGTGCATTACATGATGTTATGGTGTGGAATACTGATAACCAAAAATCATAAAACCATGACAACTGATACACACCTAATACTGGGTTCCTTATCTATACTATAACAGCTCCAGTGAGGTACTAACTACTAACATCATTCATGCACTAATACGCTAATATCATTCAAGATTTCCTTGTCAGAATGCACATTTTTCTGAAGATCAGTGAAAAATGGAAATTTCTGAAACATATTTCCCAAGAACACTTGTTGAAAGCTACTTTGAAAATAAATTAATAAGTAAAAATAACTCGCACAAGAGGAGGAGAAGAAAAAAAAAACAGATCACAGTACTCTTCCATCCAGAATAGTGATATTTTGGACTATCTTTCACAATTGCATGGAGGACCAATTACATGCAGAAAAATTATATTTCTAAAAAGAATTGTTTCCAGGAATTAATATTATTCTGCTCTCAATCCATCTCATTTTTATTCTGCTGTTGGACTGATTAGCATCAGCTAATATGCTGAAGCTGCATACAAATTTATTATTTATATAGATCCTAAGATTCTCTGATTCTCAGTCATCCCAAAGATATCTGATTCTATCAGAGCATAGAGGGGATAGCACTCTAACCAATATTTTATGGCAATCCAGTCTGCATTTCATATAGCAGAAGTTAGGGGAGTTGAGTCCATAAACCTATCTTCCTGAAATGGCGCTGTAGCATGTAGGTTTGCATATTACCCACTTTTCTTGAGCAAAACATAGGCAGAAGAAAAATTTCTACTTATTGAGCTTCCAAACATGGAGGTTATATCTGACATTCAGATTCCAGGTTTTTCTCTCTGACACTTATATACCACTCAAAAGTCTCAGATTCCTGAAGAGATCAGCTTTCATTCCAAAGTGTGGTTTTGGTGTTTATTTTAATCATATTACAAAGCCATTTCCAGACATATATTCTCCTGGGGATGCCACGACACTGATGCATTTGTCTTTTATTTCTCATCTGGGTTATTGTAATTCATTACTCACTGGTCTACTTGTCTATTTTTTGTTTTAGTTACTTACTTCTGGTTCAAAATTTAGCTGTTTAATTATTAATATCGTTTCAAAGTACATTTCTGAAATAATGAAATACTTTCACTAGCTTCCTGTGAAACAGCAGATGGTTCTTAGCAGTTTTCTCATAACAAATAAATATATATAAAGGCTCACTTACTGCTATAAAGTGAATACGACTATTTACTTCACTCTGTGTTTTGACTGAGACCTTCAGCTGTCCATTTTATTTTATTTATTTGTTTATGTAATTGTAATACATAAATCTTATATTTCCACATAGTCTTTATCAGAAAATTCTTTATTTCTTATTTTGCATGTCCTGTTTCTTCTCCCTGCTCCTGCAAATTAATTAAAAAATGTACCAGGTGCCAAAAAGGACAGTTGTCCACACAGTCACTGGTATCAGAAAGTAGAATATTACTTTTGTTAGATACCAGGAACTTTTCATCTAAAATGACACAAGAGCAATGAGGGGTATATAGTAAGATTTGTGTAAGAAAAGTATTGGTTATTTATGAAGATTTAAACAAAGCAAATCTGATAGGAAGTAAAGCTCACTTTTCCTGAGCTTTCAGATTGACTTGAAATAAAACATATGATAGAAGACAAACTTACCAACAAAAATGAAGAACACGGAAGGATTTTCATTTACAAATGAAATCCTGAAGAAATTTTTCTGTACTAACAGTGTAAATTCCTTCATTCAGCCATTAAAAAAAAAAAGCTCCCTGCAGTATTTAACTAGTTATAACTAGATAGTAATTAATAAGCTTAGCTGTACTACATTACCAGTCATGTAGATAGCAGAGGTTGAATCAAATTTGGTAATCATGCTGTTACATTTTCAAGATAACTCCACATTTTAAATAATGAATAGAGCTACATTCACCCAATCTTAATATATAGAAATCTTGAAAGGAGGATGATGAAACTGTCAAGCATCAAAAAAAGATAGAAGTGTTTTACAGAAAGCACAGATAAACTATGGAACCTTTTGCTAAAGTGTCTTTTGGAGACTAGCAGTTCTATGTATGTTAAAATGGTGGATCCTAGAAGACTTCTTTACTTACTGCACAATCATCCCCACACACCCACTGCTGATTTATAATGTGCTAGAAGCTCAAATGTTTGCCTAATAAAGGATTGTCAGTACCCTACTTCTAATGTTCCCCAAAAGCATCATCTACAAGATAATACACCTTTGTTCTTTAAAACTGCCCTGTAGTTCTTAAATATGAACAAGGATTCTTCATCACCTACAAAAGCATCATGTTGTGAAGATGATTAAGATTATGGTAGCAAGATAATTCAGAGGTGATCCAGATGGGCCCATTGTCACATATAGAAATCATAGTGCCAAATTTACTTTAAAAGTCACCAGAATCAAGAAAGGACAGACAGATGTGAGTGCTCTTGCAGTAAATAAAAATTGTTGTGCCTTCTCTCCTGTCAAACCTGGCTGCCGAATTCTTATTACACATTACAATTACTTCTGAGATGGAATACAGACTTCATGCATTCTATTTATTTCACTTCATTTGCATGTTAAATACATAACATTTGCATTTCTACTAAAGCACTGACACAAACTTGTAGCTCAAAAGATGTACTTTGATTGGAACTAGTAATTATAATATGTAGGAGAACTAAGATAAATTCTCAACGTACACTGAGAATTTTGTACAAGGGAGCCAGTGCTGCTTCACTGAATCATCTCTAAAAAGCACCGTAGAGAAGTGAAAATGAATAGGAAAGCGATCGAACAGCCAAAGAGAAACACCAAGAGAGCAGAAATAAAATTCTAAAAGAAAAGGAAAGGCTCTGAAAAACGGGACTGGCTGAAAGAATCTGTAAAGAAGAGCTTCAGCTTCAAGAAGCCACCTAGCTGACAGGAATTGGACATATAATCTCTAATAACTATTGACATATAAGAAATCAATGCAGTTTTGAAATGTAATTACCGAGCAATTTACAAGAAAAAACTTTTCAGGATAGGAAATCTATCATTCAGATAGCATTCTAGTATGCATGAACTTTAAAATATTCTCATTTTAAAAGCATGCTTCAAAATACATAATGAAACCATAAAATAATCTTAAAATATATTTTACAATTAAACTAATTATGCTCATGAATATGAGAGAAGAAAATAAAGCAGTTTCTTCTCCTAGGCTTTTCTTCTCCACACAAGTGCTCTGACCAAATGAATGTCATATGTCAGAATTAACAAGAGGTTTCTACTGATAATCTGTGCTACACAAAAAATACTACAAACCTCAAGAGCTCAAGGAACTCTCTGTCTGCAGTCCCACAACTTTCAACTACCTCTTAGCAGAATTTCATTCATTAGGCAAATGTCATGTAGTCTATATAGTAAAGTTAAGGCAGCAGAATCGGTTAACCTGAAAGTTTTAATTTTTTTTTTTTAAAAAAGGTGCCTTGGAAATTTCCCAAAACACCATTATATTTCATATCAAACAGAGCACAGGTATTAAATGCCAGCTATTTAAATTGCTCTGTGCTGTCATTTCACTGGCTGCTGCACTTGCTACAACAATGTTTAAAGCTTTGTGGAGAACAGTGCTTTCCAGAACAAGCTCCTCTTAAGCTAAACGTGCTGCTGCAGTTATGGATCACCTTAGCATAAAGTGTGAAAGTAGAAGTTCTAACATGACTTACATAGCAATAAAAATATTTGCTAGTAACCAAGAATGTGATACTCCTTGGCAGATGCCTTTTCAGTGCATCTATATAGGCAGAAGAGGCCAGAAAAGTTGGCTGTATTTTAACTTGCATGCTTTATGTACTTCAGAAAGAAATTGCAGCGCCTGCTCCTATAACTCATTCCATCACAAATACTTACGTATACCATACAAAATTATAATACATCATTCCATGAAGAAACCCAAGCCTTTGTATTTCAGCTGTCACTAGTTAAGACACTGGGAAAACTAAAACAACAAAAAGGCAAGATAACAGGTCACAGAATAACAAAAAGGTCTGGACACATGCGGCACTGTAAGATTGAATACAGAACAGGGATACTTTTATTTTTTGTTGTTCTTTGTTTTTTGTGGTTTACTTTGTTAGGTTTTTTATTACAGTGCCTAAATTTTATTTTCATTCTCATAACTCATATTTATCTTAAAATACTGTATTTTATTTTAAATTCTATTTTGTGATTTGAAAAAACAAAGAGAGAGAGATAGAGAGATGTGCAATTTGTAAGATGACCTACCTGAGGATTTGCACTTTAAACCTTCTAGCAAGGAACTTCTTATAAATATAAAACAGCTATAAACAACCACATTTTGATGCAGTAAAAAAAAAAAAAAAAAAAAAAAAAAAAGCCAAAGGAAACAACTGCAAGGAAAATATTAATGCTTTCCAAAATCCTCTCAGATGTTGACTGAGTCCCTGAGTATGAACCATGTTCTTACTTTTCATAAATAAATGTCATTTCACTAAAGATCCTAAAGACACTTGAAAGAATACCCCCTGCATTGTTATTTCCTGTAATATATATATTTCCTGTAAAATATACATATAAATATATACATTCCTGACAAAATAATTAATATATACAAATTGCCTATTTCTCAAAAAAAAAAAAAAAAAAAAAAAAATTGTGGGAAAATACTTTTTTTAAAAAGCATGTCATCTCTTTTTTTAAAAAAGCATGTCATCTCAAGCGGAACAATGATCAGTCAAGCTGTGTATTAGGGAAGTAAGATAATTCAGGTTAAGCTCAATTGCAAAATGACATTTATTTATAATGAATTATTTGCTATTTATCTGAATATAATTGTTGGACAAGAAAAAAAATCACTTCTGAGTAACTGATAGCCTATTGGTTGGGGTACTTCTATGCAAAACAAAAAGCAACAGAGATCTGAATTTTTGTATCCTATACTTCTCACACCCATCTATCCTGATTTAGGTATGTTTTTCCATGTGGAAGAAAACATCAAAAGTTCCAAGAAGTTCGGAAATATCTATATTTTGTCCTGATGAAGAATAGAATACAATGGAAATTATTTAAAACATTCCACCTAATTCTAAATATGATTCCCCACTCTTTTCTATCTGAACAAAAATGTTTGTCTCTGTAGTAGTTCCTTTGGACTACTGCATCTACAGGTGATGTTCAGTGTGGCATGAATAAATGAACCAAAATCTTGTTCTCAAGGCTAAGACAGTTAATCAATATTTTTTCTTTCACAAATAGAAACTTTTTAAATAGCCTACCAACAATCTTGCACAATACATGTATATGAACATAGAAGACAAACATATACTACCCTGGGCCTGGAAAAGAAAAATCCATTAAGAGAATGTATTTGCATAAAATTATTGGAAAATAAACGATGCTACAAATTTCAAAGGTGATACAGCACTAAATATTCCTAAAATTAATAGGAAATACTCATTTTACGTAGGTATGAATGTCTTAACCTTAAACTGCAAAAAGTACTCCAGCAATGAAAATGAGTTTGTAAACCTGTGGATGTGAAACAATAAATATTAGAAAGATTAGTATGCAGAAATATCATTGGAAGTTTAATTAAATAAATTCATATATCTTACTGCAGACTTTAGCTGAAGAAAATAAGTAATTTATCTGGACTTTCTGTTGACAGTTTTTGCAGATTACACTTCTCCCTCTCTTTATTAATTTCCAGGAAATGATCATCTTCAAATTTAACAATAATTAACACTAGAATCAGAACTGGAATTAAATTCAAGAAATCGGTTATTTCAATCCTTCCTGTGTATTATGTATCTGTTATCTTTGGTTACATGACTAGGCTATACTAAAATATCTTCAGTAAACCTTCTAGATCATCTTCATACCATTACTGATATTTGTTGTCCCTAGAATGGTTTCAATGTCATGTTTGTTTTTCTGCAGTCCTGTTATGTATACAACTATATCCTCCACAATACAATTGAGTCCACAATCTCTCTCTTTTCTTCCTGTACAATCCTAATACATCCTAAATCTCTTAGTCTCCTTTACATCCTAAACAAGCATATCTACTTTACATATCTACTCTAGTCATGAAAGTTACTCTACAACATCCCTTATAATTTTGCTCATGCATTAAGATTCCTAAATTTTCTTGTTTTTTTTTTCCTGTATTATCTTGAAGCTATATCTTGTACACAGACACTTAAATCTTTCTTTTCTCCTACCCCTCTTTTAATTCATGGTGTGAAGAATCTGATACCTTTTAGGATCTTTTCCTGATGGTTTCACATTGGTCTCTGTTTTTCTTTACTCTCTTGTCAGTCTTGGGAGAAAATATAATTTTCTTACACTTTTTAATGAGACATACTCTAATCTTTATCTGAATCTCACAACATATCATTGCAAGGCTGAGCTATCAGAGTAGCCTAGTGAACACATCTCTGTGGGATGCATCCCTCACTACTGCAAAATTAATACAACTTGCACAAATATATTTTTTGCTAACACTTCTTATAAGTCTATTTACCAAGAGAATTCATCTTAAAACAAAATAATGTTTATTCAGACAAAGTTTGACAGGGCAACACAGGAGTTTTGCTTTAAGTGCTAAATTCGAGCTTCCAAATGAAAGGGTTGGATGAAAATCCAGCTGTGCCCCTCAGATCAGCTAAATGCTTCTGTAGTCATTAAGTGAGATTGATGAGAACCTCCTTGACAGATCCTCCTTGATTTGGACAACTGGAGTTAACAGGACTCATACGCAGATTATTCTTACAGCATTAAATAAATATAAGCCTTTGTTTTATAAATACAGTCTTATGCTTTATGAGGTGGTTTATCATGTTTTTGTTTGTTTTTCTTAATATTTGATCTTTTTAAAAATGTTTTTCCCCTTTCCAGTTCGGTAAATATATATATATATTTGTTACTACTTTTCATGTGTTTTGGACCCACAAGGACATCCAAAAATTTTATTATGTTGAACTTGAATTACATTTACATCATTAGTTGTACTTTCAGGCTAGAAGTTCCTTTTACACTCAAGATAGTGAAGCATTTCTGGCCAAATTTCCTTTTGAAACAAAATGAAAGTAGTAGAACTGCCACTGCACTGTCTTCCTATCACTCATATGATGCACTCATATGCATTACTATTGAAGACCGGGAGTGGCATTTTCCTTGAGCTCCCAGTCAACTTCAAAACATATGCAAAGTCATTTCAGTCATGGAAGTTAGTCATCAAGACTTTTATCAAGACTTGTACCTTTGTGAAAAGAAATACAGAATAGCATACTTAGCATTTTTATCAGAAAAAAAGGCAATGCATCTTATTTGCCTTAACTTGAAATTAGTGAGTTTAATGTTACCTTAGGGGAAAGCAAAGTTGATTAGATCTTCAGAACAAGCACTGGAGCTGTATGCCTTTTAAAACCTCACCTGACATCAGGTCATATTCTATAGGCTAAACCACAGTCAAGTTAATGCAGTTGATGCTTACTTGATTTTCTAAGAAAGGAGTCAAATAGTATTTTTTTCTAATTTTAGATAAACTTCTGAGACCAAATGTTTCTGCATTGGAAGTCACACTTTATCCTGCCCACATTACAAGCTGTATGGTGGAGTTTGAACAATTAGAAAATGCTTGGAGAATGTTTGGACTGGCGAACTGTCAAATAGTGACTAAATAAAAGCTCAATCATCTCAAGTTTTCCAGAGTAAAAACTGAAAGGCATTGCAACAATGTTCCAGAAGTATAAATACTAGAAGAGAACACTTGAAACAAGAGACTTGTACATCTAGTACAAAAAGGGGTAAAGAAGGCTAGCTAGTACCCAATGGGCTAGCGAAGAAGTGAAAAAAAAAGTAGTGCGTTTTTAAAGAACAAAGAGAGTAAACAGCACTTGAAAAATGTCTCTGGGAGTGTGGTAGATTCTCCAGGATACATACACTCTAAATCAGGTTTGGATGACTTCTGAAGATACGAGTCCAGTTTGTGCCAAGACATTTTCAGCTTGATGCAGGAGCTGTTGGAAGTCACCCTGCAGCATGCATTATGTAGCAGGCCAGGCTTTAAAAACTTCTGAGGAAATATTTGGGCCAAACTAGCTGCTTCTGCACAGTGATTTTTTTTCCTAAAAGTCAGTTGAGCAGTATTGATTTACACCAGCTCTGATCTTGCCCTTGGAATATAATTTACTACTGCCATTATGCAGTAAGATCCAGTCCACATCTTTTTTTCCATGCTGTAATAAGAACAGCTGTCTTCACGACACGGGGTCTAATCCAATTAAACTCCATGGGAAAACTTCCGCTTGATGGAGGCACACAATTAGATGGTAACAAATTGGCCACAAATAAATTCAGACTGGAAATTAAACTATTCCATCTGACATTGTTTTTTGAACTGTTGGATAAAATGGTGGAACAATCTTCCCAACAGATTAACAAGTTAAAGAACATGTTAAAATTTAGTCTGAAAATAAGTAATATTTTCTCAGTACTTTCCCTTCTCCAGTAACTTGTGGCTCAATGTCAACACTCCCTTGAGTCAAAAAGGAGTGGGACTTGGTGAGGGGTGCTTGATACTGTGGTATCACTAGCAGGATTTGAAATGAACTTGTAATTTTTTTGCTTCATAACACCTTTATTTTTTATTAATCCATCTTATGGGGTTTGTAGGTGTCAGAAATGTGCAGAATCTCCAACGTGTGGATTTGCTATGGTTTGTTTTAGATTGGATATTAGGAGAAACTTTTTCTCTCAAAGGGTGTTCAGGCACTGGAATGGCTGCCCAGGGAGATGGTGGAATTGCCGTTCCTGGCAGTGTTCAAGAGGCGTCTGGATGAGGAGCTACGAGATGTGGTTTAGTGCTTGTGGTACTAATAGGAATGGGAGGGTGGTTGGACTAGATGATCTTGCAGGTCTTTTCCAACCTTGTGATTCTGTGATTCTGTGATTTTTTTCTAACTTTTTTGAGGCCTGGGAAATGACTGCAATCCAAGGCAGAAAACAGAGTGGGTAATCCTAGTTGCAATAATAAGATGAGCTGGAGTCCTGCTCACTTTCTTGGGGTTAAAATAAATAACAAATTTTAAGTCATCAAAAATGAGTTTTCTATGTCAGGCAGGTACTCTTTGAGATAGTTTTCCTTTTCTTTCATAGTTCATTTTTATAGATTATCTGCATTTTGTTTAACTACATCATCTCATGGGTGAGACTTTGTTAGAAATGTTTGACCTTACCTTCTATCTTCACCTGGTACAATATGGTCAGGCTTTCTTTCTTTAGTAGATATTCTGAATTATACCATTGACTTTTCTGAACCAGATACCCACTGTGGAGCTGCCTCCATGTACGGTACAACTGAGAAAATGAAAGTGAGGCCATTTCGTCTTCTCTTTCTATTAAATTTTCTGCTATTGAAAGCAGAGTATTTTATTTCTGTCTTTTATTTCCATCCTTAAGCATTCTGGAATACCTTTGAAACAAGAAGAGCGCAGTCATGTTCAGCCTGTGAAAAAGGAGGGCAGACAAAACAGTGGGAGGCATTTTGATCCCAGGTAACATCAAGGAATTGTTTTATTTGATTTGCTTATTATTCTACCACGTCAAATGTTAGTGCTATTCCTGTGTCATGCACAAACAGGAGCTGAAATGCCATAAAAGAAGAACTTGTACTTTCCCACAGATAGCTCTTTGGGTAGAAAAGCAAAAAGCTTTATGGTAAAAGCAAGATACAAGAGGTAGACTACATCTGACTAAATATAGATATTTACAAATTACAATAAAATACATGCTGAATGTACATCAGAGCGATACTGGCATGAAAGTGTCCTTCCACTACTGAAGGAGTTTGGGATGATTAAGTCAGATCTAAACATTAGTAACTGCAAACATTGACAGTTAGATTAGTTAAATCTAATCCTGATTTCCACTGCTGACCATGTCAGGAGACATCAATATAATACAATACAGTATGTTTAATTCTCCTGCACCTCTTTTTATCCAATTTATACAGTCTGATGTTGACAATAAGTAGTAAAATTGGCTTATCTGGCCAAGGAGAAATTTTGGGAGAATCTCCAAGATGTACACAGGTATTTCACCAAAACTCTTCACCTCTTGCCTTGCCTTAAGAATCATGACCCAAGGAATAACAATATGGAAGAAGCACAATTCTTTTCTCAGGAAATATCAGTCACTTGAGGAAAAATCAGACAACTGAAGCTGGAGCAGCATCAAGTTCCCAAGATGAAATTTTATACCAGTAAATAACACCAGTAAACAGCTCGTCTAAATTTCTCTTACTATCTTGCCAGGCATGAACAGTGCACACTAAGAACAGTTTAAATTCTGAGATATTACCCATTCGCCATAGAAATCTTCAAGTGCATATGCCTGAATGGCAGATGTAACAAACTCTATGAATATATTTATTAATAATATAGAAAGATACCCCACTGGATAATTTTTAAATATTTCTCCTATAGAAATTTGCTGGGCTAGAAGTAACGTAGTACTTATAGAAAAGACGTAAGTAAAAATGATTTCTTTCTGTTTCATCTTTTTACACAAGAAGAGTTTATACAAAATCGGGCCCTATTTTTACCCATTATGTATAATTTTATTCCTATTTTTCACATAAAAGAATATTGTAGACATATATGCACATCTTGGTGAAATCTCTTCCATTTCTCAAACATTTGTGTTATCAGTGCTACAGCTACTACTCTTCCAATGGCTTTCCATTCATTATATAGTAGAAAAGTGTGTTTGAATTTTTTTTCCATGGTTTGATTTCATATTGTAAGGGTTTATTCAGCAAAGCATTTAGGCCTGTGTTCAATTTAGAACAATTGAGTAGTCATAACATAACCTGAAAATCAGGCACCTGTCCACTAATTCAGTGAGAATTAGCAGTATGTATAAATGTTTATCTGAATCAAGCTTAAATTTGAAGATACTCACCCCAGTAATGAAAATTCAATGGCAACCTCAGTGATGACAGTGGTGTATAAATTATATATATTGATTCTGATCAGGACTTCATGCAGCTATTATTTTTTTAATGTATTTCCCAAGTTGAGTTTATAAGATTTTTTTGTTATAATTATAAAAAAAATTAACATTAGAACAGACTATTAGAATAACACAATATGAAAATACTCTTCTAGTTTTAGAAATTTCCTTTTGTTTCTCCTCAGTTCACAGACATTTCTGGGCAAACTGAAAACCAGTACAAATGCTAAAAATAATCAAAAGCCAAGAGTTTACTTCTTGCACTAAAATAAACAAGAGGATAATTCAACAATTATAGTTTATAACATAGAATTTAAAAGTAAAAAAGTCATTGAGCATAATGACCTCAGAAATAATCTGCACTCAGAAAAAAATTGATGGCTTGTGCATTTTTAGAAAGTGTATCTGAATTGTTAGGAACACTTTCACTGAAATAAATAGAAAGTTCTGCTTGCTATGCATAGGAATGATGGAAAGAGTTACTGTAAGTTTTACTTCAGTGGAATAACAAGATGCTACAAAATCTGTCATAAGCTCAGATCAGCACAGGAATGTCTATTCTCTTCTTTGAGGACCACGTTCCTAAAGGGCACAGTTATGTAACATAGAACAGGAAAGGATGATAGTGCTGGCTACCACATCTGTTAGTTCAATTTCCATTTTTTTATGTATGGATAATGGAAGAGGTGAGTGATATATCGTCAGAGAATTGGAGCACAAGTAGTGCCCATCACCATATAAAATACCACATCCTTTCTATTCACAGTTAATGGTGTACAGATTTGGAACATCTCCCCTCTTGAGAATCTGCTGCAATTTTATGGTCTTGAGTCCATGTTGGCCAAAATGATAGTAATTATACACAAAATATGGAAAGGTTAAGAGAGGCACTGAAAGATGAAGAGAAAAAGGACGAATTAATGAGACTGTAGAAGTGCAAGAGGAAGAAAATGTTTGGAATATGTGATCAAACCTCCAAATAATTAGAAAAGCAATCCTAAAGATATAATCTACTATTTGTCTCTCTGTTGAATGCAAACTTTTTTTGATTATATACTTGGAGAAAATAGTTATATCCATACATTGCAGCTTCTTTCTATTACTATAATGTAAATACTAGATTAATATTTTTAACAAACTCTATTGAGGTAAAATGCAGATAATGTAGCCTATTCTGAGAAATATCATTTCAGCATGTCTTGTACAGCAATTGACAACCAAAAGCTGGGAGCTTATCCAGTCTCTACACACTGGTGACTTAAAGGCAGTTTCTATCCTGCGCCCACACTTTTTGTTCACTTACGTGTCAGCTCCAACATAAAATATTTCCAAAGTCTAAGAACGTTCACAACATTTGGGAAATCTAGGTAAGTGTGACCAGTTCTGAGTGACCAAAATTGGAACCTTGTTTTTACATTTGCACCTCTATAACTGCAGTCTATCCATCAAAACTATCCACCACCTAGTATAAATGACTATTCTTTAGGTTCACCACTCTAATCAAGCTAGTCCTCTTTTACAGCTTGTTCTTGGAGGATTATCATCATAACCCTTTTCTGTAGAAATGCAAGTGTATCAAAGCTTAACATGATAGCTTAAAATGTTGCAATAACTATTTCAAGGTGATGAAAATATACATGGGTAACTGGGGAGAAAAATATGTGCTATCAATTCCATTACTTTGGGTATCAGACACAGGGAATCAAAAAAAGCATAGAATCATAAAGGTTGGAAAAGGTCTCTTAAGATCGCCTAGTCCAACTGTCTACCTACCACTGTTTCCCACTAAACCGTGTCCCTAAGTACCATGTCTACATGTTTCTTGAACACTGTTAAAGATGATGACACCACCATATCTCTGGGCAGCCTGTTCCAGTGCCAGACCACTCCTGAGCTTTTAGAATTTTTTCCTAATATCCAATCTGAACCTCTCTTGGTACCATGAGGTCATTCCCTTTTGTCCTATCACTGTTACCTGGGAAAGGAGGCCAATCCCTACCTCTCTATAACCTTCTTTCAAGTAGTTGTACGGTGCTTTAGGATCTCCTCTGAGCCTCTGCTTCTCCAGACTAAACAACCCCAGTTCCCTCAGCCACTCCCCATAAGACTTGTGTTCCAGTCCCACCATCTTCGTTGCCCTTCACTGGACATGCTTGTCATGGTTTCCTGATTTTTGGTTTTCGGTATTCCACATCATAAGATCATGTAGTGCAATAGGATTTAAAGTGTTAATGCTCCAATTCCGGGTAACAAGTTTTTCAGGTTTGGTATAGCTAGGAAAGCACTCTCCAACAACCCTCTGCAAGACAGCATCCCATGACTTCGGTGACATACAGGGACATGCTACTTTAACTCCCTGTGCACTACATGACCTTATGATGTAGAATACCAAAACCCAAAAATCACAAAACCATGACAATGCTCCAGGGCCTCAGTGTAACTACTTAACAGTTTTCTACTTCGCTTAAGAAGAAAAAATCACTAAAACATGAAGTGTGTTTATAGATGTATGTTGTTTACATTTCTAATAAATAAAACTGAATTAAACTTAATAATCAAAATATGATTACTTCTCCCTCCCTTCTCTGACAGCATTATCCAGTATGATCAATTAGTGGGAATACATAGGCAACTTTCAAGTGAGTAGAGAATGAGTTCTTAGGAAAGATATAGATGTATAACATTATGATTTCTGTTGTGTGTTCTAGGATACAGTTGTTCAGCCTTGAGAAAAGAAGACTGAGAGGGGACCTGATCCAGGTCTATAAATATCTAAGGTGTGGGGGGCAGAATGGCGAGGCCAGACTGTTTTCAGTGGTGAGTGGAGACAGGACAAGGGGAAACGGACGTAAGCTGCAGCATAGGAAGTTCTGCACAAATATGCACAAGAACTTCTTTACAGTGAGGTGACGGAGCACTGGAACAGGCTGCCCAAGGAGGTGGTGGAGTCTCCTTCTCTGGAGATGTTCAAGACCTGCCTGGATGCCTACCTGTGCGACCTGCTGTAGGGAACCTGCTTTGGCAGGGGAGTTGGACTCGATGATCTCTGGAGGTCCATTCCAACCCCTACAATTCTGTGATTCTGTGATAAAGCTGTTTATCTAGTATTTTGCCATATCATTATTACTAACAGTAATAGCAGATAATAGATGATGTTCTGTGAACCATATACTACAAACAGGTAACATGAAAATTCCTAGAACTGCAGTAGTGGTGGCACAGCCTACTGGTGGTATGTCAAGGTCTGAAAACACCGAACTGCTGTGCCACCTTCCTATGAGGCTGTGGATTAACAATATGAGTAGACGAAACATTCATTTTTCTATTCTTCAAATCAAAAGTAACACATTTTCAACATTTTTTGTTATGCCTCTGGACTGCTGAAATGTTCTGGTCAGAGAAAATAAATCAGAAGTAAAAGGACAGCATTTTTTATCTCAACAATTTAAGAATTGACAAGATGTCACTCTAGCATGTGGTTAAAAGATCTATCACAGTAAGACTAGTTTGATTCTTTAAAGAAATATAGGAAAGAAGAACCATTTTTCTAAAGTCAATGAATCTAAGATTAGTTAGTAAATTTAGAATCAGAACTTTGGTTGTTTGTGCTGTAGCTGTAATTTACTTTCCATAAAACTACATGGGAACTGCTTTAAAAAAATCAAACTTCAAAAAAACCCTATTGGTCGTTATGCATCCTGCCTCAGCCACACACAATAGCAAATACTTACAATGAGAATAGCTCCACTGGAGCAATGCTAATACATTTGCCACAGCTCCCACTCTGTCATTATGCACAGGAGCCTGTGCTTATCCCTTTTTAAATTGGAGACTCTTTTAACCAGGAATCCCCAGGATGAAACTGAACCATTTTCCTCACGGCA
Source organism: Tympanuchus pallidicinctus (assembly GCF_026119805.1). Lineage (NCBI taxonomy): Eukaryota > Metazoa > Chordata > Aves > Galliformes > Phasianidae > Tympanuchus > Tympanuchus pallidicinctus. The sequence goes on along the minus strand of NW_026294618.1, from coordinate 38,333,845 downwards.
AAACAAATCCTTCTCTGGTGAATTTTGTTATTGTTTATTGTTACAGTGTTTTATCAGCACTAAACTGTATGAAAGCTTCAATTAGTTCTTGATGAATGATCCCATAAAATCATGTAGTTTCATTTCCCCTGCCACCAGATATTTCACTGAGTGTTATTAAATAAAATATAATTGGGACGGGAGTCAGGAAACTTAGAGTCTTCTTATTTTCCTTTTGGGCTTAAACATTAGAGTCTGTCTCAAATATTTCATTTTTTAAAGGTGATGGCTCTTTGTTCTAAACTGAGAAATGCTATGCAGCTCACAACTGTTGTTAAGACTGCTGCACTATAAGCAGTTAATGCAGAACTAGAAAAATACAGGTATCACAGCCATTTTCTGCACCATTCTCCTCTGCTTTTTTAAATTTTTGAGTAGAAAGACTAGAAAAAACTCTTCCCAGGTCTGATGAGCAACTAGATCAAGTTTTGCTCCAGTATAACACCTCTCCACATAATTCAAATACAGTAAGAAAGAATATAGCTCTTTCCTAATATGTATTTAAATTCTGTTTTCTTATGACCAATTTACTATATTTTGGAATAGAGAGTTTTCCTGCAGAGAACAAAGTGTTTTCAGAAAGTATTTTAAACACAAAATTGTAGAACCATAGAACCATCAAGATTGGAAAAGACCTCCAAGATCCAGTACAACCATTCATCTACCACAAATATTTCCCCACTAAACCATTCCCTTAATATTGCATATAAGCATCCTTCCTTAAAAGGAACAAGTTATACACACCACTGCTAATTTTGTCCTTTTTGGTACATTTCACAACTGAAAACAGATTTCACAGAGCAGAAGCAATAGTTACATCTGCGATTGTTTCCACATTTCTCATATCTGGAAATATCTGCGGGGCCCTGCCTCAATTAGGCTTGATGAGAGCTTTGTAGCAATAGAAAACTTGCTTTGAACATACTTCTTTCTTTTACCAAATTCTCTCACTTGGGCTAAACACTTGTAAAAAAAAGTTAATAAATGATCATCACATCGTGATGGAAGGATTAACTGCAAGATCTCATAATGCAAGGAGATTCCTCCCACTGTTTAAAGACTCATTGCAGCCTGCCCTGAGCTAGCAAAGTATTTTTTGACTTGTTTATTTACTTCTTTTCCTCACATGATTTTTAGTGCATTTACCCAATGGTGCTGCTGGATATATATTTTACTACAACTATCAGAGCTTCACAGTGAAATACAGTTAGCCTGCTGAATGGGATAAATGTGTTTATTGGTATCAGACCAAAACATCTCCTACCTAATACATCTGAGTAACTCCCAAACAGAAGATACTATTTTCAGTAAGAAAAAGATGACAAATATCAGAGTATTCTATCATCAAAAATGTGTACAGATATTTATCATTTGCTGCTAAAGATTTCCTCCCTTCAGATGGCAGAAGATGAGTCTACTATCAGGCATATTATTCTTGGCACACACTTTGGATCAGTTTAGAAAGAGGAAATCAAACCATCAAACATTACTGAAAGTAAATATGAAAGGTTCAGGTTTTACAGTTCCATTAGAAATCATAAATCATACAGCATTGTGAAAGAAAAACAGATAATAAATACATGAATAGAGCATTATATTTTTTTTTCTACTAGAGGTAAATTATTCCTATCCTTTCTTTAGCCAGACAGAAATTTTACTAATAAACTCAGCATTCAGAGTGTTCACAACTCCTGGGGATCAGGAAGAGTTCTTTCTTTCACAGCTCCTGGGGATAAAGAAGAGTTCTTTCTTTCATGGTTACATCACTGACTGATATGGCACAAGCCTGCAAGAAAAAAACAAAAAACAAAAAACAAAAAACCTCTGAATTTGGAACTCATAACTGACTTCAGGTATTTGGCTATGATTGAGTCACCTTCTGCCAGGCCAGTCATTCTCCATTTCAGCAAAACTAGGCTCTTCTTCCCAATCACTCACAAAAAATTCAGTCTTTCTTGAAGGATAAATGTGTTCTGCATTTATGTACAGAATTGTAATTGAAGCTCTTCTGGGTAGCCCATGCCACCTCAGCCTCACTTCTTTCCCAGCCAATGTGCAACAGACCTGGGCATTCTTGGCATGCCCTGATGATAAGTCTACCAATTAATAATAAATTTAATCTGCATTAGTTATTCCTACCTAACAAAATGCTAGAATGCAAGGAGGTGGGTAGGAAGTAGAAACCACTTGAATATTTATTAGAAAGAGTTGCTTTGGAAAGAACATAACAGCAATGGCAAAAAAGAGAGAAGTGTACTTCCTGACAGACTATTTGGATGCCCAGTTAACCAGCATATAAGTGCATAACTGTGCTCAGAAAATATTTCCTCACAACACTTGAAGAATACTTCAAGTTCCAGAGATCAAAAGAGCTACACAAGCCAAGTGTTATTCGTGTATTACATTGAAAGCAGTTATAAATAAAAGAAGAAAAAGGAAAATAGTGAAATCAAATTGTTTTCCTCTGTCATTCTTTTCTTTGTATCAATATTTGTTTTAAAAAGTAAAAGAGTTCTACCAGGCTCTGGTTAAATAAGACCCTTTCTGTAATTATAAATGTACACATGTAAGAGTCCTTTTAAAAGAAAATAATAGCCTACTGGGTATTAGGGCTTGTTCTCTTACAAATTTTCACAGTGCTCTGGGAGTTAGTCCTTTGAGAATTCATAGTGCTGGTGGGCTCCCACTTTAAAGAACTTCACATTGCTGAGGGTGGTGTTTCCCCTTTGAAGACTGTTACATTTTTTAACAGATCCTCCTTTGAAGATATTCATATCTGTGGGGTTCTCCAAAAGAGTCGGGGGAAAAGTCCCCTGTTGATGCTATTTACCAGGTTAGAATTTCAAACCTGGGAAAAATAGCTGATTCCTGGGAGGAGGATGCTCTTTTTGAAGCAGTTCAGATGGTTTCAGCAGGCTTAGCTTCTGAAGTTCTCATTGCTAGAAGGTGTCTGGCTTTAAAACTTTATATCATACACAATGTCACAGTGTTACTATGAGAAAGTAGCAGTATTTTCTTTAAGGAAATATGAACCACTCTGTTGTGAAAGCCTTTTTAAAGATACATGACTTGTTTGTGTGTTTAAGAAATGCATAAATTCTGCTAAGTGTAAAGATTGATCTATCTCTGTTTCAAAAACCTCAGGAAAAAAAAAAAAAAAAAAAAAGACTCTTAACATGCAAACTCACTGCTACATAACACTTTAATAAACTGAAAAGAGTTCTACCATTTTAAATAAGCTATGCTGACATGTGGCTGATTCTTATTTTGACTTTAGACAATCTAAATAATCCACGGGTGAAAGCAACATGTAAAGATTAACAGTGTTAGGATGCTCGTAAAAGACACTTCTTTTCTTTTTCCTTAGGAAAAAAATTTAAAATATACTATAACAAGAAAGGGATGACAGAAGGTAATGGAACTGTGAGGAGGCAGGGTATGAAATTTCTAAATGGAGGAAAGAAATATTGTTCTAAAACTTTTCCTAAAAATCTATGTGATGTAAAATAGTTTTATAAAACATCAGAATAATGCTTTCTCTGGTGTGGTATTTCTAACAAGAGTCTTGAAAGTCATCCCCATTTATCCAGCTAAAATAAGAACTAGTGAAACTAGTTTTACTTATTTGTTTCAAATTACTGCACTTGCTAATACAAATAGTTTACTGACATACTGTGCATGAAAGCTGACATAAGTGGAGACAATATTTCTATCGAGATCCATAATATGTTGGAGAAATGAATCATACCATAGAGTCATAGAATGGTTTGGGTTGAAGAAGACCATAACGATTATCTAATTTCAGCCCCCTTCCATGGGCAGAGTCGTCAACCAGCAGACAGGCTGCCCAGAGCCACATCCAGACTGGCCTTGAATGCTTCCAGGGATGGAGTATCCACAGCATGTTTGGGCAACAGGTTCCACCCTCTGCATGGAAACCTTCCTCCTAATATTTAACCCAAATCTCCCTTGTTGTAGTTTAAAACCATTCCCTTTTGTTCTATCACTATCCACCCATTCAAAAGCATTCAGATCACTTCTGATAGCTTCTTTTAGGAGAAAAATAATGTGCTTCTGGATTTTCTGTCCTCTCTCTCATGTAGATTCCAGAGAGAAAATCTGGGGACAGCAGAGCAGAGGAGTGGCGATTCTCAGAGGTGTGATCATTGAAAAAAAAACAGATCAGCTGGTAAGGTCTTGTCTGAATACACTACAGAGCAAAGTGCATAATGAAGAACAATGTTAATTCTTTGAGAATATTAATCCATTTCAAGGAGTTTATTACTGTGAAAGGAAATTTAAGCAGATTTCACCATTGTCTATAACTGGCAGTAGGATTGTTTTTGTAGGAATCATGGACTTGCTGAGGCTGGCAGGACCTTCTGGATCCATCTGGCCCAACAAGAGACACCAGAGCAGGGTGCCCAGGCCCACATCCAGGTGGCTTTTGCAGGTCTCCAAGGAGATACCACAGCCTCTGGGCAACCTGTGCCAGTGCTCCATTTCAGCACAGCACAGAAATGCTGCCTGATTTTTGGAGAAAGCTTCCTGTGCTCCAGTTTGTGCTCATTTCCTCTTGTCCTGGCACTGGGCACCACTGAAAAGAGCCTGGTTCCATCTTCTTTGAATCCTTTTTTCAGGTATTTATAGACAAGGACCAGATCCCCCCTCTCAGTCTTCTTCAAGCAGAATAATCCCTGCACTCTCAGCCTCTCATCGTGTTTTGCTGTGAATGCTCCACTCATTAGATCCCGTGTTATGGAGGTAAAGGCATGAAAGTCCATGTACACACATACAAAAATTACACTTAAGGAGACTGACTCCTTTGTATTTTAACACCTATTCGAATATGTAGACGTATGAGTCTCCTACAACTCTACTGGGATATTTAGGATTATAGAAGATAGAAAGCAAGGGCATTGAAATAAAAAAGAACTGAGAAAAGAATTGAAAATGGTTACCAGATTAACCTTTTGTGTTTGTCTTAGTTGTAAAAGGTTCCAAGCAAACAACATCAGATGGTGAACACACACAGGAAAAAAAAAAAAAAAAAATCAGCATATGTATCAGTATATACTGATTAATGGATGCTATAGATATCTTACCACTCTGTCTGCTTGGTTAGCTTTGTTTCAAATCTGATACAGATCTCATACTGCACAGCCGATCTTGAAATAGTTCGTGTTCCTTTAAATTCAGGCAATGCATCACTTTCTATTACCATGTGTCACATCAGTCTATGACTGTAAAGGATGAATTATGTGGACATGAACCAGCATGAGGCCTTAGTTCAGACAAATCTGAGATTTCATGAGAAAGCCAAATGTTCAGATAGATAAACTGTTTTTGTTTTGTTTTTTTTTTTTTTAATTAAAGAACATGTTGTTTATGTGCAAAAATCTAGAAATTATTAGCTGCCTCAAATGTTACAGTCCACTATGGCTTTTTCTGAGAGACCTAAAACTGTTTTCTCATCTGCCATTGAAGTTACAGAGCATTCAATTTCCATTGGAAAAGAGAAGCCATTTACCCAGTCTTCTTTAGTTCCTACTTCAAGACTAGAAGCCAAAGATGGAGCTTTGTAGAATTACCTCCTTGGAGTGCAGAGCTTTATTACCATTTATCTATACCAACATCTCTTATTTTTTTTCTAGAGATACAGAGATATTGAAGTGGATGTTCTGACAAGAAAGTTTACCAGAAAAGAAATTATCTGGGTCTGGTGAATCCATTTTGCTAAACCATAAATTCTGCCCAAACATCCTATCATCCATATAGCTCAAATGCTGGATTTAAGTTGCCGCACATTAACCAAGTCTCCTTGAAGAGAAATGAAATACATGGGCCTTCCAGCAGGTAGGGAACAAAGAAATCCAACTCTGGAACTCCAACACTGATATAGCCAACAGGATATAGGCTCATAATGTAAGATCTAGAAGGATTTTTAAGCTCTGATCATCAATCACAGAAATTTCCTTCTGCTGTCATATTTAGCTACTGCATTTATTATGTCTTCAGAAATGTAATTTTGAAAAAAAAGATGAGCACGATGAATCTGAACTAGGCCAGTATCAACATCTTTGGTGGCCTTTAACTGCATTGCCAAGCTTTCTAGGGAGATTCTGCTGTTTCTGTGAAACTCTATGTTAACATTTGAAAACTTAGGAAACATTTAAATATTCTCTGAAAGGCTTTCGCTCCTCACATACTAACACAATAAAAATTGGGACATCAGTGATTCGAATATTTGTATTTAAAAATCTATAAATAACATTTTCAGGACTGTCACTTGGGGCTATTTTCTTTTTTTCTGGGGCTTTGCTTTATATCTATTTTACTCACTGCAGAGAGCTCATGGTTACTGTTTCACAGTAAATACCTCTGAGTGTATCTTTCAGCTATGCTGATTGTTATAATTCTGATAAATTATTTCATAACTTATTTACAAGCATACCTCATACTACTCCAGGGATAATGAGATATAGAAGACACCTTATCTAATGTCAAAGAAAGGCAGTGTTACTGGTTCAGTCGAGGCATATTGCTGGTTCCAGGTGAGTGATGCTTTGTGGCTAACTTTATGTTCTGAAAAAAAACTGCAGGGAACTGACAGCTAAATAGTCATATGGCAGCATTACAGTGCAAAAGGTACTTGGTTTTTTTTCTGAGACTTTTATCAGAAGCTGTTTTGATCCTGGGGGAGAAAAATTTAAAGAGAAATGCAAATATGTTCCTGAGAGGAAAAATATAATAAATTAAAAAAACCTGGATCCTTTGGAATAGAAACTATAAATGAAATAGCAACCCTCAGTAGGATGTATATTCTTACCTGTTCATGTAAAATAGAATGAGGAAACTTTCAAACTCATTTCCTCTTGAGCCATGTTGTCTTTCTTAACCAAGCAAATATAATAAAGTTAGGTGGCATTTAGCACTACCAAATACCCTACATAATCTGTCACCCAAATGAAGTCCGTTGCTTCCTAACATGAAAATAGAATCATGGCAAACCTTCCTCACAGACCTGTCCTCTCTGGAGCATCACAAGAGCCTACTGTCAGTTTGGGTGTTTTGAACAAACCTTAACCTGAACAGGGTGACAATACCTTCACATGCATTTATCAGTTTTCATTACTTTGTATCACAATCTCCAATTCTATTTACATTAGTTTTTATCTTAGATGAAATAAGTCTTCATTGATGCATCTTAGCCACATTATTCAACACCCACCAGCTCACTGACAATTGCACATCAATACATTTTAGTTAAGCATCTGTCTTCTCATTTGCTTTCTTGTCAAATCTGCAATTTATGTCCACATAACTTTTCACTCTGTAGATGCTCTCTGCATGAAATAGGTAACGAATGCACAGAAAAATGCTACACTTGTTCTTCAGAGTGAATACAAAGTGCAAGTTCACGCTGTGAAGATCTGAAATGCTCTTTAGGGTTACACATAGGTGTGAAAACTGTTGTAATAATCTGTTGAAGCCATAGCCTTACCTAGATAATGATTAAATAATTTGGAGGAAAAGAAAAAAAATGTTGAAATGTATTCAGAAAATAGTCCTTCATATCAATCGAAAGAGAGTTTTAAAATAGAAATATAGAAAATAAAAATTAGTAAGTGCTTTATTCTCGAGCTTAATATTTAATCCATAAAATATCTTTCCTCTGCAATCTCCCACACCACTCCTCCACAATCCCCTTTCCAAAACAAATCAGGTCTTTTCTCAAGTTTAAATTATATATATATATATAAATATATTAAAATAAATATATATATATATATAAATTTTCTTTAGCAGTTGAAGAGCTTACTATCCAAATCCTGAACATTTTATAGAAAATAAAATGATATTTATTTTTAAGTGCATTCTACCTTCAACATGACTGCATCCTCATAACAAATCTATTGCGTTGTCCTGACACAGTTACTGCAAAGGTTTTTCCTGTGCTGTCCCAAGGGCCCAATTGATTTATCTGCCAGAAGCCTAAAGCCCCAAAATAAGATAGCTTTGAGTTTACAGAGGTCATTTTTCATTGTCTAAATAAAAATTTCTAAACAAAAATCTCTCATCCTGTTAACCGCAGGGTCCTTATCTCCCCAGAGGGTACAGAAACCTGAGAGAAGCCATTTCAATTCTTTTATGAAGAAAGATAAAAGCAAGTTTTCGATTAGAAAGCCAAGGAAAGCCTTCTTATTAAATGGTGGTAACAGTAACTAGTCAAAAAGGCAAAACCGTTCAAGGAAGGGGGAAAAAGGGAAATCATTATGCATGAAGCAAACGCTATACATGAGGCTGCCAAGGCAATCTGAGGCAGTGACATTCAGAAAGAGAAGGGAAGTTCACAAGCCTTTGTAACTAGTTCATTCCCATCTATTTAAAACAACAAAAAAAATATTTTATCAGGCGTGTTTTCTTAATTGAGTGTCCATAGCTTTATCAACTAACATTAAATATGTGTTAGAGTAATTATATATTCAGGTCCACTTTCTCTTGATCTGTCATCATTCAAAGCACTTAAACAGCACTGGCTGGGTTGTAAGATGGCATGTGATTCCAGACCCAGAATAATACATTCTGCAGTGCTAAGCTAAAAGTTGAAAGTGAAATTATTAAAAGTTGCTTCATATTCCAGTTATTATAAACTGAGATAAACAGGCATTAAAACAGTGATGTGCTGGGAAATTATCCAGACCACTGTAAGCAAAAGGTTTCTGCTGTTTGGAAAAATTCTCATTGTATGACTATAAGACTGAAGCACCCTAGAAGTGTTTTCCTTTCTCCCCCCTATACAGCCCAAAATGGGAAATGGAACAGCATTTAGGATTCTGTTTTATGTTTCAGTATACCAGCCATAAGTATTTAACTTATTTTAAATGCCAAGTTAAAAACCCCACCATCCTTATGAGGAAAAATTCTAGGAAAGGATTTGAGAACAATTTCCCTTTGATTCAGAAATGTTTCATGCTCAACATATAATGATTTCTTCTGCAGAAGGTTACAACTGTGAATGTTTAAGTGATATTCATGCAGAAGTTAGGAGGACATATTCCTATTCCTCAGACACTACAAAAATCCATGTTTGGATTGTCACCAGTAAAAAATGCCATCTAATACCATCTGCAGTGATGACATATTGACAGCAGTTTTTCTTGGTCTCCTATGTCCTGAATACAAGTTAGAAAATATCCTGAAGTGGATTTCTCCTCTCCATCCCATTTTTTCCATGGACATTCCTGAGTATGATGCATTCTAAAAATAGGTGAGAATATCCTTGCCTATCCAGGATAGCATGGTGCTTCTATTACCCAAGAGTCCGGATTTCTCCATCCTTAAAACACTGTGCATGCTTCCAACATTGAATGGTATTTCTCTCTTTCTCTGTTCCTTTTTCCACGCATCTATGATAAGAATTCATTCTTTCTTGAGTTTATACTTTCAGCTACATTTGTGATAAAATAGGTTTACCCCATTCAAATCAAGAAGAAAATCTTATATCGCTAAAGGCAGAGGGTTTCTTTGACTTCAGTGAGGTCAGGATTTTACCTCTAACACACAGCTTTGTGATGTTAATAATTTCAGCAGGCATAGAATAATTTATGCAGTCATCTCCTTTACCTGTACTTTACTTTTATATGTTTCTATACTTGCAATAGAGATACAATCTCTAATTTTAAAAAAGCTATGAAAATTAGATTCCAACTAAACCACAGTTTGCTATGCTTACTTCATTACTTTTCATATTTAAATGTATCATCTCTGCAAAGAAGCATCCTGTTCAGCAGTGTCCTGATCCAACCTCTGGTGCAGCCAGTGGAGCACTCCTGGTCCCAGGAGTAGAACCAGGTTGTGTATGTTCAAAGTATGCCTTTTTCTCTTGCACTCATCTAGTTGATTAACCACACATGACTGAGGGGTGTATTACTATTTCAGCTAACGCAGTCACCTTCTTTTGGTGAGTACTATAACTTGATTTTATAGGGGAAAATACAATGGTTTGTACATCGTGCAAGCATATAGCCTTTTTAAATTTATTTATTTTTTTTTAATTATTGCTATATAATCACAGAATGATAGAATCACCAAAATTGGAAAAGATCTACAAGGTCATCCAGTCCAACCATCCACCCACCACCAACAGTTCTCACTAAACCATATCCCTCTACACAAAATCCAAACGTTCCTTGAACACCCCCAAGGTCAGTGACTCCACCACCTCCCTGGGCAGCCCATTCCAGTGCCTGACCACTCTTTCGGAACAGTGGTATTTCCTAACGTCCAGCCTGAATCTCGGTGCAACTTGAGGTTCTTCCCTCTAGTCCTATCACTAGTTACACAAGAGAAATGGCCGACTCCCATCTCACTACAACCTTGCTCCAGGTATTTATAAGGGTTGATAAGATCTCCCTGAGCCTCCTCTTCTCCAGATTGCAAAAATATCTTTGAATGTATTACATACCTTTTAGATGTTTGGAATATAAAAAGTTAAAGTTGAGTTATTTGATATTGTTAAGGAGAATTTTTGTTTGTTTGTTTTAGTATTTGAGAGTTCTTTGTATCAAAGAGAGAATTTGTATCTTTGTATCAAAGAGACTAAGATATTAATCACATAGCAATCATAAATTTCACTGTAGAAGTTCCCTTAGACTAGAATTTATTGCAAGACCTGATTTCTGGAAGCCAAAGACAAGCAAACAGACAATAAGGTGCACATCTTTAATAGCAAGGACAATGAGCCATCAGAATAAGTGCAAGCACTGTCAGAAGTTACAGCAGAACTGGTTAGCTTTCTGAAAGTTATAGCCTTGTCTGTCTTGAATTACTGAACATAAGACAGGGATTAAAACCAGGCTGTTCTATGTCTTGTTTCAAACAGGAGGACTGACAACAACTCCTCCTGGCCTTAAAAAAATCCCTGAATCCAGGAACACTTTTTTGTTGGAACACAATTGCTAGAGCTGTTATGATTCACCCTCCTTGTTGCACTCTGGGACTCCCTACTAAGCGCAAGAAAATAAGATTTTAAGCCCAGAAGGATTTCTACAGTAATACAAGTTATTGATCCCTGTGTTGTTTGCAGTAGCAGCTTGTTTCTCTGTCCAAGCCCCTTTGAATCCCATTGTGCCCAGCAGGTTAATGCTGAGTAACAGCAAGTTGTTAGGACAACATGATGCATATTTTCCTATATATTGTTACACCATCCATTTGTATAAGACACAACAAGGCAGGTGTTGACTTAGATTCAGGCCAGTGTTAATGCTTTTTAAAACCTGGCTGAGAACCAAAACACCATTGATAACTTATGCTCTGTGTCATCTAATGTTAATTGAGCAAAATTTAAGATAAGCATGCTCCATCTTCAAGAGGACTCTTGATGGTCTTACAGAAGTTTAGTTGTAATGAGACATAGGATCAGTATTATGCAATGACTTTTGTGTGGCTCAGCAGAGTTCCTGGCAAACTAAGGATTATTTTGAATTTCGAAGTTCAGACATGTTAGACAAACACTTCCAGAGCACAGGCTGAATGCAAACATGAAGGATAGGACTGATGCTTGGTGAGATACACAGGCACATAATTCACTTATTAATACATGCAATAGATGTCTTGGTCCTGTACAAAGCTGAGCAAAGACTAACTTTCTAATTTTCATAGAAAACACTGCATTTTGTTCTTCTTTGCTTGGTCCTTTAAAAAGCTTGGTCATTCAAAAGAGATAAAAGAAATGATCTTGCTCACTTCTCTCCGTTAAAAATATCCCTAGATTTTTTAGAGATCAAACAGATGCCAAGGAATAAAATAGCTCCTTACACCACATCTCATGTTACCCAATGGCAAGGAGAGCATCACAAGACTATTAATTGGTTTTAAAAATCACTTGTGGGAGTTTTTGCCTGATTTTTCTTTAGTTTAGGTATGTTTAATTGTCTTATTATAGTAAAAATTTCCTGATTATCAGTAAATAAACTTATTTAGAGGTTTGCATCTTCCTCCAGAGCCTCTGCTGGTAAGGCCAACATAAAGCCTATTAAAGACTACATTACCTCCAGATGAACCAAGGCACTCTTGCAGAGTTTCAGTGTCTTAAAGAGCATTCCCCAACTTTTGCTTATCAGTTTTCCATATCTGTTTTCTGCCATTTCACTGAATTTCAGAAATAAATATTTTAAGAGAAAATCCATAAACGCATCAAACTAGGACTGTATGTGTTGAGTTATATGTGAGCTTACCTTCCTATTCAGTCCACAAATGTAACTTTGTCATATTTTAGAAACGTCTATAACAGGACTCACAAACGTTATTTTGAGTTACATTCTTTAAACAATCCAAAAGGAAAGAGAGGGGCAAAACATGTGTTAAATAAGGCTGAAATGTATTGTTCTCTGTTATACAGTGGTGCTGCACCTTTTTAATTACCTTTATTTTCGTAGGTGCTTGACCATCACTTCCTCACATGTCCAGGGTCAAACACTGGACTTGGGGTTAGGAACGGGTTTCCTTTCTTTTCAGTTCAGCAGGAATCTGGAACCCTTTTCTGCACTAAGGGCAGGAGAGTGCAGCCAGGATGTCTGAGTAAGTCTTTCCTAATAGATTTCCATTTGTTTCAAAGTCCTCAGGTGTTGGTAGCATCCTGATCTCATCTCACTGGAGGAAAAAGCAACTCTTTCCCCATGAAGAATTAACCTAACTGAAGTTATTGGGCTCTGCCTGATGTTATACTGGTGCATCTGATACAGACTGGGGTTTGTAGGGTATCTATCAGAGTGGATAATTTGAATGCCCTTCAAAACTAAGAAACTTGTTTGTATTTTAAAATCATAGACATGTTATCAAACATCTGTTACACATCATAATATTTATTGTAATATACTTCATAATATGTTGCACCAATAGTGATAAAAATAGCTGTAATAATTACACAGATGAAAAAGACAGTGCAACTCACAAACATTAAGTATAACCAAAACATAAATTTATCAATCAGAGTTTTCATTTAAAATGTAAAACCCTACAAAAAAAGAAAAATGCAGACAACACAGGACATTTGAATTGGATTTCCAATTGAGATCCAAACAAACTGAAGTTAGATATAAGGTTAATGTGTACCCAGGGACCAAAAAATAAAATAAAAAAAAAAAAAAATTAATATCATTATATCAATTAATTTATATATATATAATTTATGTAATAGATATATATGTATAAAAGGAAGCAAGAAAATAGCCTTTTTTTACATCCAGACAGGCCTGAGAATAATAATGTGCTAGTTTTTCAAATCCAAGTAGCTATTGAAAATTGTAATGATTTCAGTCTAAAAAGCAATGCTGGAAAGCCTCTTCAGAGATTGCAAGCTCCTACTGTGCAGAAACATTGTGTCACTGCACACCAGTGTAATGGAGACAGACAAAAGAAATACTTCAAGGAAAGATGTGGGGAAGCACTGGATGATGTATTTTCCCAGAAAACCTAGTTACAGTTTTACCAGTGACAGAAAAAAAGAGGAGGGGAAGCTGGAGGGGCAAATTTCTTGCCATAACCTGAAAATGCAATCTCAAAACTGATTACATTTAAAGCAGAGAGGCTTTGGGTGTCGTTTTCGTTCATCAGAAATAGTATGGCAATTTACTATGAGAAAGGGCCACAGTATGGTTTATGGTTTTCTGCACATTCTGTGCTAACTTACTGCTCAGGTCTGATCCCTCACACTTCCTTGCTGACCTTTTCATGCAAAAAGAAACGAGAAGCACTGCAAGGGCTGTGTTAATCATTCTTAAACTTCTGTGCTCACAGCTTGTTTCACTCTGTATTTTTAATTTGATTAAAAAAAAAAAAAAAAGAAAAGAAAAAAAGAAAAAAAGCCTATGTTGCTATTCAAACAAAAGGCACACCGATGGCAAAATTACTCATAGTACTTTAGTCTATATGGAGATTTAAATCTGGATTAAGCTGTTATTTAAGCTGTTGAATGTTGCATAAAACATCAATAATAATTACATTTTATTTACTTCCTAGGCTTGATCCTGTATAATATTTATGAAGTGCAGAAAAATACTGTACTTTCAGGAAATTATGCTTTCCAGGATGTTATCTAGGTTTCAAAGAATCACAGAATTGTAGGGGATGGAAGACACCTCAAGAGATTATTGAGTCCAACCCCCCTGCTAAAGCTGGTACCCTGCAATAAGTTGCACAGGTAGGCATCCAGACAGGTCTTGAATATATCCATAGGAGACTTCACAACCTCCCTGGGCAGCTTATTCCAGAGCTCTGTCACTGTGACTGTAAAGTTCTTCTGCATGTTTGTAAGGAACTTCTTATGTTCGAGTTATAGGCTATAGCTCCTTGTCCTGTTGCTACATAGCACCAATGAGCCTGGCCTCATCCATTTGCCTCCCGTGTCCCTTTAGATATTTATAAATATTATTCAGATTCCCCCTCAGCTTTCTTTTCCCTATGATATTCAGTCTTTGCTCACATGGGAGATGTTCCAGGCTCTTTATCTTCATTATGGTTCTTCATTGGACTACTTTTAGGAGATCTCTGTCTTTGTTGAACAGGGGAGTCCAGAGCTGGACACAATATTCTAAATGTGGCTTCATCGGGGCAGAATAGAAGAGGAGGATCACCTCCCTTGATCTGCTGTCCATGCTCTGTTCAGTGCAACCCAGGATACCACTAGCCTTCTTGGACACAAGGGCATACTGCTGGCTCATGGTCAACCAGTTCTCCAGCAGAACATCTAAGTCCTCTCCAGCAGGTCATTCCATAACCTGTACTGATGCACACAATTATTCCTCACCAGGTGCAGGACTTTACACTTGCTCTTGTTAAACCTTGTCGAGTTCCTTCCTGCCCAACTCTCCAATCTTTTGCTGAGGATGCACTCTATCCCTTCAAATAGGTCATTGAGGAAGATGTTGAACAAGACCAGACCCAGCACCTACCCCTGGGGAACTTCACTAATTACAGGAATCTTACCATACCCTGCACTACTGATGACAATCCTCTGAGCTGTGACAGCCAGTCAGTTCTCAGTCCACCTTACCTACTAATCTATCCTACTCTTTATAAGTTTCATAACAAGAATCTTGTGGGAGGTGTCAAGCACAATGCTGAAGTCAAGGTACACAACATCCACTACACTCCCCCCATCTGCCCAGCCAATGATGATATCACTGAAGGCTACCAGGTTGGTCAAGCATGATTTCCCCTTGGTGAATCCATGTTAACTACTCCTGATAACCTTCTTCTCTTCCAATTTCTTGGAAAGAGTGCTCAGAACAAGTTGTTTCATCCATTGATTGTTTTGTTTTGTTTTCCTTAATTGGTACACACAACAAGTGCATTTAACACCACTTTTAAAACTACATTAGGGACAAAAATTCTGACATTTATTTTAGAGGTTAAAAGGATAGGAAGATTTTTTAAAGCCTTTTTTAAAGGGCTTCACAGCCCTAAGTAGCTTTTCATTTCTACTTTCTCTGAGGCATTTGCACTGATGCAGTGATTCCCTTTATCCTAAGGTGTAACTGGAGAATTCCTCATACAGGAAACCATGGCACACAGCTGAGAAACAATACTGCATTCTGATTCCATGCAAAATCTCCCAGAAGGTGTTGTAACTTCAAAATAGAACAAGAAATGCAGAAGAAATAATCTTGCGCGAGGAAAATTATTGTAGTCACAGTTCCCCATTAACACATATATGTAAAGATATTCAGATGCAGAAATATTTTGTTTCAAATCTTTGTCAGAACTGGAAGTACTCTTTGGTGATTTAGAGCATTCATGTTCCTGTCTGATGTTGGTTCCATACAAAAAAAGAGCCCAGACTTTCAAACACATCAGCCCTCAAGTACCTTAACAAAAATCCAGCTGCATGCAAAAGAACTCAGAGCAATACCACATTTATCAGTACTTGTGGGATCAGATGTTGCTAACCCAACTGCAACCAGAATTTGTCGTGACAATAGGCTCTAACCTTCACTATAGAATCTGGAGCTCTCAAGTAATTGTAATCCTAATAACATTAGAAAATCGAATGGAAATCACTCTAATAATGCACGTTTTGCTTCGTTTTCTTTGGATTCAAAAATAAATAAAAAGACGAGGAAAGACAGAAAGTAAAAACAGGAAAAAAATAGTAGAATAGTCCTGCCACTGATGTCTATGGCAACTGGCAGAAATCCCATGCATTTTAATGGGAGTAAGATTTTTCAATTTTTAGTGCTTGTGCCCTACATATCTTTTGCCTTCAGCTCTTCTCGACAGCACTGACTACATGATGTTCTGAAAAATGAACCTTAAAAATGCAGTCTTGGCTTGTTGGTAAGGTTTACTAAAAGAGGGTTTTTTTCTCTTAACTTATGCTCAAATTTCAAACATGGGCATAAGGATATTTTTATTTTACTACACAAGGGGCCTGAACAAGTCTCGATACTGACAGAACACTTTATGTGATATTTAGCAACAAAGAGGGAAACTCTGTCAGCCTAGAATTCACAGGAGCAGGATTTGGCTAAATCCATAGTGTGGTGTGGGAAAATTACCTCAGCAATGTCTACTTTTGCTGATTTTTCCTTATGCTGACACTTCTGATGCCCTGAAAGTTGCTGTGCTCACATCCATTGCTATTGGTGTCAAAGAACACTATCATTCCTCACATGCCAAGATGAGGAAAACCTATTGCAATGCCCAAAAGACTTAACTCCTGTCAAATATATTCATTTAACACAAGCATTCTGGTCTATGACTCCAATGTCTTAAAGTGTTGGTGTGAAGTAAGAAGAAAGAGAAAAACAGACAGTAGCTTTGAAAGAAAATCTGTTAATAGCTACAGCCACCAAGGTTCACTGTAGGAGAAAGTGTTAGCCACAAAGGAAGACTCCAATTTCCAAATTAATATTATGTACAAAGGGTTATAGGTTCTTATATGGAGGGGAAAAAAAGAAAAAGCAAAAAAACCCACCAAGCTTAGAAAAACCTCCCTCATGAAAAAATTCTGCTCAGTCTTGATATACACTATACACTTGATGTAACCATCCTTGTGTCCAACTTTCCCTGAAGACCCTGGCCATTACTGGTCATCCAGTTATTAGCGCAGATTTAGAATTGCTAAATTCTGTATGAAGAAAAAATAAACATGTTCAGCTATTATGTCTGCAGGGTTCTCTTTATTGTTTTTATATTTTTGACAAGGCTATAGAAGCACAGTGCACAATGAAATAACTTCATCTGGTGCTACCAATTCCTCTTGCCTTAGGTTAAGCAATAACCACAATTCACCCCTTTGTACTCTCCACTGCATTAAATTCACATGTATGGGAACAAAATACTTTCAGAAAAGATCCATTATCAAGCCACTCATTCGAGCTCCTGAGTCTACATTGGTGTTATATTCTTATATATCTGGGGAAATTCACTGATATTTTTATTCCCCGATAGCTCTTTCACAAATTTAGTGGTCCTTTTGGCTTACCACAACCACCAAATCGGTTGTATTTGGGTTTCCAACCTGAGCAATTCTATGATTCTATGATTCATGATTATAAGGCCCTTGTCCCTTTGGTTTCATCACCACACTTCTAAGCTTGCCACAAAAGTTTACTATTTGCTTTCCAGCCAATACAAGTAAATTAGTGTAAAATTTAAGAACAGGCATAATCTCACACTACTGACAAATATCAAACATGATGTGACTGCAAGAAAAAATATGACATTTGCAAAACAGATAAATATTTCTAAGTCAAAAAATTGTCATCTGAAGCTTTGTATGAGCTTTGTCTTGAGATCTCACTTTGGAGAAAGATGGATCCGGTGGAGCATGGCATGAATCATCAGCCCTGTGAGGAAAGTCTGAAAGAACTTGAGACATTAACTTATTTGAGACATTAACTAACAGAACTTGAAACTAAAAGAAGTGGAAGGGGAATCTTGAGCACAGGCTGCAATGTGGAAGAGAATTCTCTATTTGCCAAGTCTATTTGGGGTAAAACAGAAATAAATACACTTAGGCTTCTACAAGGAAAGTTAAACACGTTGAAGCACTGGATATGGTTCACTGAGCAATAGGGAAATTTCTGCAACTGAGGCTTTTAAAGAGTAGACAAATGACATAAATATAAACAGACTCTGCCCTGGGACCATAACATTTGAGCCAACATTAAAAACACTTTCACCCATTTTGGTTTCAATCATAGAAACATTTATTCTTGAGAAGAAGCATAAAAGAGCTTTCATTGATCAGGACAGACTGGAAAAGTTTACCTTTCCCTTTGCCATCACGTTCCAGAGGGTCAGAATGTGTGTAACTTTTGCAGGAGCAATATTTAACACACAAGATTTTTCCAGATACCTGCAGATACACAAGCTTCTAACTTTTTTCCCACTCTCTTTCTCAGTATAGCACAACAAAATAGCTGATAGCAAAGGAAACTAAATAGGGATCACCATTCAAACGAGACAGACACTCAGGTTGGAGACCAAATATTTCCCATAAAGCCACGTAAATCATTTTGTAAATAGTGAAGATATTTCTACTGAAAAAGAATTTTCCAGAGCTTCACAAAGTTACAAATCCTAAATCATGGTAGATTTGAAGGATCTTTTGAAACAAAGATTTTGAGAACATACAATGGAAGGTCTAAGGGAGAAGATGAGATTCTAAATGCATTTTTAGAAGTACAGAATTTTATGAGACCTTCTCCAAGGCACAGAACTGGAGATTTTAAATCAATTGCAAGGCAGACCTACACAGGATATTTGTGAGTTTGGCTCGCATGAAAAAACATTTGGCTTCACGAATTTCTCCCTAAAATGTAAACATCTCACAGTTACAATTAAACGTATCATCTGAAGATACACAGGGCAAACTCAATTCCTACTTTCTGAGCTGTACTCAAATAGTTGTCTGTCAGTATTAGCCCTTCCACAGTTTCACAAAGGAGACCTTAAAATTGTAGTGCTTTTTGAATACCAAACTTCTGCATAGAAAAGTTGCTTGGTTAATTTTCAATTTCAGATGTGATTGCGGTCTTATTTTACTAAGGAAATGTTTATCTCTTTAAATCAGTTTTTCCCCAACTAATCACAGTATTTTACTGCAGTATGTTTGGATTCCTTCTGATATTGTTTATAACCAATACACCAAAGGGAAACAGTACAGCAAAGGGAATGCAACATTTCCTCTCATCATCATATGTCTATCTAATGCAAAACAGAAAAGATTTGAAGGCAAACACAAAAATTCAGAGGAAGTAGGGTCTGTCCACCAGTTATGCATTGACTACATTTGTTGGTTTCTTAATTCATCAGGAATCTCAGTTTCTTCATTCTGCCTCTTTGCATCATGTTAGGTTTGTTCCTTGTGCTACGTTTTTTTTCTTCTTGCTGTATACGTTCTGAATACTGAATCATTTTTTTAAAATACTAAAAAGAGCATAGAAACATGAAACTAAACCCCCCAAAAAAATGAAGCATGGCACAGTAGGGGAAGAAAGCTTCTGGGGAGAGAAAGCAAAGATGTGTGACAGATGGAAAGGTCTTAATGGATGAATGGTACTACTACAAATAAGTAGCAAGCAGCCGGAGGGAATCAAATAATGATTATAGAAGAAAAATGAGGGTTAAAAAAAATGGAGTAAAAAACCTTTGACACAAACAGAAAACTCTAGATTAGCTATTTTTTTAAATTTATTTCTTTTATTTCTTTTTGTTCATTTATTTATTTATCTGGGAATTTAATTATATGCTTCCCACAAACAGGGAAATCAGTAGTGACAAAGGAGGTAGGCAGCTGACAAGTGAGCCAGTGTGGACAATACAAAAAGCTCAACATGTCCTTGGAGAGGAAAGAATGTACTCCAGGATTCAGTCTGGCATGCCCCCAAACCTGAACAGATTACTTTCTGACGATCAATACCTGTAACCACCAGAGGCCTGTTGCTGAGCTAAAAAAAAAAAAAAAAGAAAAATTCAGCTTCAGAGAGACCTGGTCCCAAGCTTACGTTTTATTTTTGCCACTGGGTGCTGAGGTAAGAGCCTTGGACAAGGCTCATTTTTCATCTCTTTATAGGACTGTGGATTGAATATGAAGTGCCACAGCATGTTCTCAGGGCTTTGCTCGGTCAGTTTCCCATACCGGAAAGAAATACTTTCAAGACAATGCTCTTCCCCTTTGACCACAGCTGGTATCAGATCTTTCACAACAGCCTGATTAATAACTCTCTTTTCACATCTATGACTCTTTATCCACCTATAAGGGGAAAAAAAATAAAGTTCTTATTGTTTCCTTAAGTTCCTTTATTTTTTTCTTTTTTTTTTTCCCCAAGAGCCTGAAAAGCCAAAAGATTTCATTGTTTTACTTGAAATATCAATATGTATTCCTCGACTGAAATGAAAAATAACATTTTCCCTATAATAAAATTTAACCATGAAAAAAACTTATAAAAATAATTTCATATGTTACTATGAGCATGAAGTAATAATTCATATCTATATCTCTAGAATCATAGAGTTATGCATGATTTCACGTCTCTAGTTACAGTTCCACCTTTCCCTCTCTCTCAACTTTTAGCTTAATTTTCCTGCCTTTTTTTCCCTTTTTTCTCTTTTTTTTTTTTTTTTTTTTCTCAAATGCTGAAAGCGGTGTTCACTTTCCAGGAAGCATTGATGCAATTTATTTGTTTGC
Organism: Tympanuchus pallidicinctus; assembly: GCF_026119805.1. Classification (NCBI taxonomy): domain Eukaryota; kingdom Metazoa; phylum Chordata; class Aves; order Galliformes; family Phasianidae; genus Tympanuchus; species Tympanuchus pallidicinctus. Next base: position 38,313,108 of record NW_026294618.1, on the reverse strand, counting down.
CCATCTCACGTTGCTCAAGGTGACCTACCTGAATAAAGGAAAGCAGGACAGAGATCAACATAAATCTAAACAGCTTTTTAAGGAAAGGAAGAGAAGTGAGTGATAGAGGAAAGGAAGGAAGGAAGGAAGGAAGGAAGGAAGGAAGGAAGGAAGGAAGGAAGGAAGGAAGGAAGGAAGGAAGGAAGGAAGGAAGGAAGGAAGGAAGGAAGGAAGGAAGGAAGGAAGGATGCACTCCATTATTAATAGTAAACTCAAGGATGATGGATGAAAAGAACAACAATATCCTTTAATCATAAAGAGCTAGCATTCCAGCAGTGCTGGTGAGTGAAGCAGTGAAACCATTTGAGACTTAAACAGATGGATTAGGAAAGGTTCCACTGTGGTTTCCTGGACGGATTTCAAAACAACAGCCTGATTAACTAATGCACAAAAAGCAAGTGATTCTTCCAATCAATAAGCTTTTATGCAAGCATATTTGAGTTATAATATTTAAACAGAGCAGACAAGTGGGAATCAGGAATTCCTCACGCTGTGCTAACAAAGCAGTAAGTTTTACTTGAATCTGGAGATCTCTTTTTTCTAGCAACACTCTAAGGGATTTTATAACTAATGTTGTCACCACATGTTCATCAATATATTAACAGCTCCTGACAGTTTTGAGAAAATGATGGTGAGTTCCAAGTCAAAGAGCTGCTATTTTTTACAAATATGTTTTAAACAGGAGAAGTTAACAAAAAAATCATCAAACAATTGAAACTAGACACTGAAGTTAATCACTGACTAAATGTCTTGGTAATCAGACTTCCCTCAAATAATTAGAGAATAGAGGAGTATAATCAGAACCCCAGGTCGTGAGAGTTCACATCTTTAGGCATGAATAACATATTTTTCCTGAATAACAACATTTCTTGGAAACTGCAAATGGTAACAGTTTTTCATGGGTATTTCTAAAACATCTTTAAAAAACTTAAAGGTGGTTAAGAACTTTTAAAAATTAATGGCAAAGATTTTTAAGTATCTTTCTCTCTTAAGTTTCTAAGAATCATAGGTAGATGTCTGGCACTTTATGAAGGTTCATAAAAAATGGATTATGAAGGTGCATTAAGAAATGGATTTTTATATAAGATATTATTGTTACATCAAATATCTTATTGTATTCCAAGGATAGAGAAGGAATTTTATCAGATAATCAAAGAAAAAATTCAGATTTCTGAATGGTGGTTGGACTACTATGCCATGCTCTCTTTTACTGTCTTTATACAAACCTAGAAGATATGCAGATTTATACTGATTAATTATCGAATTATCTTTCTTTTTCAATCTCAGACATGGCTAAAAAGTATTTGACTGTAAACCTGACACTTGGCCAGAAAGGAATTTTGCTTATTGTGTAATATTCTATAGGAAACATTTATTTAATATTTTGTTTTACATTTCTCAGTAGTTTATACATTTTCAGATATAGTCCATCTGATACAGACAAGCAGAAGAACAACTAGGAGAGTTTGAAGGTACATAATAAAAGGAATCAATTACATAACTGCAACATCACAAGACTTCACGATTGCAATTAAATTATCACCACATTCAGAAAAAGGGGAAAATGCATCACATTTCCTTCATGCCTGAACTCAAGTTCAGGTCATTTTCAGAAAAAAAAAAAAAAAAAAGAAAAAAAGTGAACTGAGGAAGATACTTCAGAATTAAATGTCTCCCTTATTTATAAATACATCCTGCATTTCGCTAGTTTACAGTAGCCACTACACGTGTAGTATACCACTAGTTTCTGACCTGCCAGAGGCCAGTTTGTAATTGCCTATTGTGATATCTCAAGGACTTCACTCTAGGTTGGAGTATTGCACTGCTGTGGTGCTGGAACTGTGTCTCCTTCTGTCAAGGAATCTGGACTCCAAAACACAGATCCTGTCTTTCCTTTCTCCCCTCAAAATCACCCAGCTAAGTCTTCTTCTTAGGACAAGTGTAGGTCTGAATATATATATATACATTATATATATATATACATATGTTTGCCTGTAGGTTTATAATGGAAATGTTTTTTATAAATTGAAAAAAGTGTATGAGGGGAGAAAATGCCTACAGCTCTGGATCCATTAATAAGTCTATTAATCGAGACAGTAAGAACAGTGTCTTTCAGTCTCTAGGGTATGACCCTCACAGGACAAAATATCATTGTCAGAGTGACTGAACAGTTGACAGAAACATAGGACACAGTAGCAAGATAGCAAGGATATAGTAGTCAATGAGAGCCTCAGAAGTCAGCAGAGAGCAATCCTTTCAATGTTCTCTTCACCTTTTTCAGACAAAAACCCTCTTTTCAATGAAGTCACATTCATACCTTTCATCTGATCCAGATTGTCACTAAGTTAACCCCCACCAAAAGCATTTGCAGTATGTAGTGTTTGGAGAAATGGCAACTTAAATTCTCTCTGCTTTTTCTGTTTATTCAAATTCTGTGACATCTTGTGATGAACCAAAGGAATGTTTACAAGAAGCAGAAATACAGAGAAAAAGAGAAAGAGACCAATACCTGGATTTTATGATTCAACTTCAAACGTCAATTACTTTTATTTTGAATACAGACAAGTCTGAATATACAGAAACATTATATAAGGACTTACAGTTCATTATACACTACTTTGAAGTACTATCCTGTTTCTATTTTAAGGAGTACTACAGATTTCAGCAAAGAAACAGAGTTTTTGCCCACATTTTAAACAAGAAATAGTATCCTACTCCTGTGTGTTCTGTTCCCCAGAGTTATCAGTGGGGTGCTTCACACTGACACAGTTTGGCAGTTCAACATCTCAACCTTTTACTGGAAAAATTAACCTTCTTTTTCTAATACATTGTGAACTCTGTTCACAGAACAGAGTCCACATTGCAGGAAACACACAGGCCCCCACAGAGATAAAATAATTCTCCCTTTTGGTCCACTACTGAGAAATGCTAAAACATACTTGAACATATCAGGAAAAAAAATCTCTCTTGAAGACCACAGTGTCTTTGCCTCACCAGAAAGGTGAAGATAGATATGCATATATTTTTCTGTATATTGTCCTAAGTTATATCTCCTATCTACTTAATTATTAAACTTCTTATATATTTCAATGTAGAAGAATAGCCCAATTATTTCACTTGCTGATTAACTAATAGCAGTTGCTACTTCCATTTACAGTGAAAATGTATTAAATACTAAAATGTACAAGAAGCATCTAATTGTATATGTTGTATACAGATACATGTGCACACATTCAAATGCAGACAAGCATATAGGCATAGTTTGAATATAATTTTCGCTGATTAGAAACGAATTTCCTCAATGACATCTGTTTTGTTATCTGACTTCAGCAAGTACTTAGAATCACAGAATGGTTTGGGTTGGAAGGGGCATTTAAGATCATCTAGTTCCAACCCTCTGTTATAGGCAGGGACACCTCCTTCTAGACCAAGCTGCCCATCCAGCCTGGCCCTGAATGCTTCCAGGGGAGGGGCATTCACCCTGTTCCAGTGTCTCATCACCCTCACAGTAAAAAATTTCTTCCTAATATCTAGTCTAAATCAACCCTTCTCATCTTAAACCTGTTTCCCCTTGACCAGTCACTACATGACCTTATAAAAAGTCTCTCTTCAGTAGTACAATATAGTGTACTATAGTATGATAGTAATGCATGGTATGATGGAGTATCCTTTTGGACAGTTTGGGCAGCTGTCACACAGTCACAGACACTACCTCAGTGAAGATAATCTCCTTCCTGATAATTTTAATGTCTTCCTTGATAATTTCTCTTCCTTGATAATTTTAATGTCATGGGTTTACTGAGAATTATAACCCACAGCTCAGTTGTTATTACACTCTCTGGAAAGGTAGAAGAGAGAACTTTAAATTTCCTCTGCCTAGGGAAGGTTTCCTACTCCTTTTGTGTGATTTCTCTGATTAAATGTCTATTATGAAAAAGATGCTTCTCAGAATTTCCATTATAAAATGTAAAAGGTGATTGCACTGCAACAATCTTAATCTGGGTGGAGTCCTGCATCAGAGACATGATGCTTGCCTCAAGAGGCTGGATTGACTACAGCCTGAGACAACTGCAGGACAAAGATTTTCATGATATTCTGATCCTGGAAATGATATTGATGTCCTTGGAGACAGAACTATGAGTTTTCATCTCTAGAAGCATTAAACATATGAAATTGTTATAGTCCTGGCATATATATACACACATCTAAAAACTGCTCTTCTTTGCTCTCTTCTGAGTTATTTTTTAGGAATATTTTTAAGATATGTTACAATGATAAGAACTGATATAGTATATTTCATCTTAAAACATACCTGCCTACTAGAACATATAGGAGAGACATTGAATGACATTTTTATAAGCAGAAAAACAAATTTGCCTGAAGTCAAATAAAGAAGGTGCTTGCTTACTACTGGATATCGTGAATTTCTCTTTGGATGTTGTGTTCTTTAACAGCAGTCTATTTCTCTCTGTATGCCTCTCTGAGTGAAAACAGTTTTATTAGATGTTGCAACAGCCTTCAGATCATACGCAAACAATATATTACTTATGTCAAAACATTTGTATGGGTACTGAACAATCATCATTAAAACAGTCAGTATTAAGCATTCAGAAGTGGTTAATACTCAGAGGCATTTATGTAGCTACAGAATTGCCAACAGTCTAAAACAGAAAAGAGTTTTAATAACTGTTTTTCATTTGCCTAGAGAAATATTTATTTATTTTCCCATGTAATGAAAGAATTGTACTTAGACTTGTAAGATTATTAAATTGTATTTGTAAAAAAGGATGTTTTGGAGTGAAAATGTTGAAGTTTCCTCACTTAAACCATTAACATTAAATATTATCCTGAATTAAGAATAAATACAAATGATAACCTAAGTTAGGTTACTGCATTTATATGTAACACACTTTATAACATTAGTTACATATGAGAGAAATTATACTTTTGCCCATGCAAGTGTTCCTGTAGCAAATGTAACAAACACTGTGCTGTAATGAGATATGTAGGTCACATTATGGTGAAAGATTCTTTAAGGTTTAGCCACTTGATGCATTTGCAAATGTAAAACATCTCAAAGTCTCCATTCTGATTAGATGAATTTCAAATTCTGTGACAAGCATTAACATGCCTTATGCAGTACTGGGTGTTGAACACGCGAAGATATTTATAAATTCCACTTCATGCGCTTAATATCAGAGTAATCAGATTGCTCTTTCCTTTTCATTTGTCGTATTTATTTCATGTAGCACAAGAGATTGCCTTTTCAAGGTATCTATGTTTCCTTGACTTAAAGGAAAAAGAATTTATGTTTCTTACCCATAATACATCAGTCTCCTAGCCACAGTTCACTGTAATCTAAATCATGAGACCCAGGGCAACAGAAGGCCCAAGATGGAGTTTTTGCCTCTTTCTGTAACCCACTCCTTCCTTCCTTCCTTCCTTCCTTCCTTCCTTCCTTCCTTCCTTCCTTCCTTCCTTCCTTCCTTCCTTCCTTCCTTCCTTCCTTCCTTCCTTCCTTCCTTCCTTCCTTCCTTCCTTCCTTCCTTCCTTCCTTCCTTCCTTCCTTCCTTCCTTCCTTCTTTCCTTCCTTCCTTCCTTCCTTCCTTCCTTCCTTCCTTCCTTCCTTCCTTCCTTCCTTCCTTCCTTCCTTCCTTCCTTCCTTCCTTCCTTCCTTCCTTCCTTCCTTCCTTCCTTCCTTCCTTCCTTCCTTCCTTCCTTCCTTCCTTCCTTCCTTCCTCCCTCCCTCCCTCCCTCCCTTCTTTGTTTTTTTTCTTTTTCTTTTTTTACCCAAACATACTTTAATAGCACGTTGATGATTTTGCTGCTTCTGCAGCTAGCAGCTTAACACCTAGCAGAGGAAAATGGGCCTCAGAACCTCACCGGTCCTTCACCTCTGTTCAGGTCTACTAGTGGGTGATACCTACAGCATGAGCCCACAGCAAGTCTCTAGACAATACATTTGCAGCAAGATGCTTTCACTCTGTCACAGTGCTCCACTTTTCTGCATATTAACCTAAGCAGAGTTTAGAGTTACTCAAGCCTGAATGACACTCCTAATCCACCAGTAGGTAGGGCTGAACTGTGGCTCAAGGCTTCCCTTTATCCCTTAGTCCAGAAATGAAGCTTGGTGTCACTCTCAAAAGCGCCTGTGCTTTATCTAGGCCATCAAGTCAGACACAAAACCATGAAAGTTAATTGGAAACATTAAACTGAGAAAGATTCTTAATCAAGCCCTGACTGCTATTAACAACTGAGTACTGGGGAAAAAAAAAGTGGGTAATATTTCTTCACTATACATAATGATTGTCTTAAATTTGCACATTAGACAAATCCTCAAATAGTGCATGGGGTCACCAGCAATCCGGATCTGAGGTTCAGCCATTGCACAAATACACACACAGTTTACGTGAACCAGAAAAACAAACCTGTCCAAGATCCCAAAAGCTCCCAAACCAACATGTATCTTTAGTATGAGCAACTATAAGATGATTTCTTTTTTCAGATCAAATACACAAAGTTCTGGATGTAATTCTGTTAAGTAGTTTTACATCTTGCTACTAGGACTTTTTTTCCTGTGTTAAGCTTTCGTATCTTTTCAAATGCATTAATATGTCCCTGGAACAGACGCTTAGAGACTCTGCATGCTTTGAATATTTCCACTTTGAAAAAGTCTTTCAGTACTTCCTGAGACTTTATGTACCACCTCTCTGGCACCAGAGCTTGTAAAACACTAAGGGAAATGGCTCCTTGCCCCCTCCTGCCTTCCCCCCCCCAAAAAAAATAATTCCAAGGAGTAAAATCTTGCTTCAGGTCATCCCACAGCCCCCCCAAACAAAGAGAAGAGCGAGACCATATAAACAGCACATTGGAGATTTATGGAAATATTTGCTTCCTTTTCAGTTGATTCAGACTTCAGGGGCTTGCATTTGAATTTTAGGTATAAGCAGGTCCTGTACTCCAAACAGAAGCTAGAGCAAACAAAGTAAGCTTCAACCAGCTTCTTTTGTGTCTGCTGCACACTTGTTTTTGTCTTTAAATTCTGTAGCACAGTTCAATATAATGATAGGAGTTCATGGACTGCAACTCAGTTCCGTGACTAGCAGGGCGGAGGGATTTTGCAAAATCTGAGCCTCTGGAAAAAGGGAACAGTGAACTCCAAAAACAATTAAAAACAGCAGCAATGATCTGAGGAGAAACAAACTAATTTATTAAATATAGTATCGGAATGCAAGATAACACACCATAATACAATATAATTAGAATTGAAGCTAATAAATCAAATGTAATGAGAGAGAGAATGTCCGAAAGGTGGATAGGCCTCACCACAACGCTGAGGTGAGATGCGCAGTCCAGTTGAGCAGCAGGGAGACGAAAAAAGACCAGATGAAGAAGAGTAGCAGATGAAGAAGAGCTCATCAGGTGACCTTGCCAGGAGTTCTATCTCCTCTCTGACCGCAAAGCCCCCTGGGGAATGTAGTTCTTCTTCTCTTCCGGACAGGTACCTGGAATTTGGGTATTAACAGTTAAACTCCCAGTGCACTACATGATGTTATGATGTGGAATAGCGATAATCAAAAATCATAAAACCATGACAAAATTTCAGGAAAATAAGCTATGATTAGAGAATGTTTCAATATGCAATATCTGTGTGTGAGAATCCTTCTTTGTTTTTTGGCTCAAAGCTTGCTTCCTGAGGTATTTCTTGTGATAAGACTCTGATTGATTTGTTGAGTAGGCAACTAATGGGTGCTAACCGTGTGACAATGGATATCGCTTTGGGAACATTTGAAAGCCCCTTCCCCCAGAGCTGCTTGCTCTGTAGAAGAGCAGATGAGAGTGCTCAGGACTGTTTACTGGTGGAAGATCTGGCCTGTGACTAAACAGCTCCAGCTAGGTGTGGGAAAATTGGGAAACGATACCACCGTGTTCTGTGAGAAACAGGATGCAGATGGGCATCCCTGCTCCCTCTTATCTGCTGGCAAGGCCCGGAAGATGGGAACAAAGGAGTTTCTGCTGAGATCCCAGAGCCAGAAGCTGCCATTCAAAGGAGAGCTGACTCAACCACTTTGGATTTGAGCTGTCACTCCAAAGACAGCTGACTCCACCACTTTGAAACTATTGAAAAGGGGCCATCATCACCATGCTCGTCGTGCTTCGTCGTCATTGTCAACAGAACAACTCTGCCTGACGACCCACCGCTACTGAAGATCAAAGACTGAACTATGAACCTTGCTGGATCCATGGTGGTGACTATGTCCCTCTTGCTGCCTATAAAGACTCTTTCCTTCTTTCCTACCTTTTCTATCGCCCTCCTTCCCTTCCCCATTACCCTAATTCATAATAGTGTCCGTCCTCCCCTTCCCCATTTCCCTAATTAAGATTTGTAATAAACTGGTTGGACCAACATTTGAACCGTTGCTTCTTAATCTCACACCGGGTATATAAAAGAACCTCCTCTCCCTCCTATAAAGTGGAGCGAGACACTGTGTTTCAAGCCTGAGAATAAGTCTAATAAATTTCATATACTTCCACTCATATTGCAAAGAACGTACATGTGTAATGAAATGTGTAATTAAGACTGCATGTTACCACACTGTAACCATTCAAAGTAGTCTAAGAGTGATTCAAAAAATTTAAACCCAATATTACTATTTCAAAAAATGATTTATTTTGAAATTTGATACACTGGACATCTTTCAAGGTCTAGTCAAGCCATTTTGAATAGCTACCTGGATGCTTTTCAGTCAAGGCTTAAAAACGTGTATTGGAATAAAGACTGGAAAATTATTGTTGGGTGCAATAGTAAATAGTAAATCTTCCCTGGTAGTACAATCATATATTTCTGTACTAGTATGCAAGTAAGGAATTACCCCACTCTGCACAGTTCTCAGGTGCACTTTCAAGATGAACTCTTTCCTAACAATGGAGAAGCTGCTTGGTAACTGTCTTTTACAGATCTATTGACATTCATGCTTTTAAAATAATAACTTTATGGACACTTCAGATAATGAAATAGAGTTCATGGCAAAATGTAACTGAGCATTAACTTACCTGTAGGTCTGAGAAGGACTTTACAGCATATGTGTAATAAGCTAGCAAAATGGATTGGCAATGGGCAGGGGTAATGTAAGGAGTGATTTGTTATGTAAACCAGACAAAACTCAATGGGAATTTTGTAGATTGATGAAAACAAAGATTAAAGCTTGTAAAAAAATAAATAAATACATAAAATTAAAGCTACATAAATTAACCACTACAGCATGCATTTTGAAACGTAATAAAGGCATGTGATTTCTTTAAGATGAACAAAGGGGGAAAAAACTGTTCAGACTGCATGCACAGACCAATGTTTTTCTGGCTTAAGAAATCTGTTTTTGCTGACAGTTAAAAAAATTGAAGGTTTTGGAGATCCTTAACAGGGACTCGAGCATCCAGAATAGGGAACAAAGAGGAGAAATTAGAAATCTGCCTGCACTTGTGAGGGTAAGCTCTTACTGAGTTCAAAAAGTTAGGATAGCTTGCATAACTGCAGTGCTACACCGAGTGCATATAGGCTCTTCAGAGGAACCGAACAGAATGGCAATTAGAGGGAGTTCCCCTGCAAGGATCTATGAAGCTCTGACTAACCATGAGTGATGAGTTACATCAGAGACTGAACCTTCCCATCAACATTACATTACATGTCATTGCCGTGCAACTGATGGCAACAGAGGGGATGCCAGTCTGACAAAATGGCATCTAACGTGGAAGAGCATATGAAGTACAGCGGTGGAAGTGAATTCCTCCGTGACAAATAAATTGCACCTACTGACATTCAATAATGCCAGCTGACTATGTGGAGACCAAACAGTAGATGTGAGCATACTGAGGCAGTGTGTGGTGTGTGTCAGGTGAAGTGTCAGTGGCATAATGGACTAGCCACGCTCTGACAGCCACGCTGTCACATCATGAAATGGAGAACAATCTCAGTCATCTCATTCACGCAAATTCACACATTGCTGAATCAACACAAGGCTGAAGATGACACTTTCTCAAACTTCATCATTACCAGCGATGAGACACGGTATCACCACTACAAGTTGGAGTGAAAATGGCAGTCTATGGAGCAGTGACATGTGAATTCCCCATTGAAGAAAAAGTTCAAAATACAGCCCTCAGTGGGTAAAGAGATGTGAACTGTCTTTTGGAAAGAGAAAAGTGTTTCTGGATTTCCTGGAACCCAAAGAAACCATCAACTCTGATTGCCACATTGCAACACTGGCTAAGCTGAAGGCTCATGCTTTCAGAGTCAAGCCAGAGAAGAAGACAATCTTTCTCTTGCAAGACAATAGTGTCAGGCTCTATACCAGTTTGAAGACCAGGAACACACTGTCAATCTTGTCTGGGCTGTCTTACCACACCAACCATTACTGTCTGGATATGGTGCCTTCTGTCTTCTACCTTTTGGACTGATGACAGATGGACTTTGCAAGCAATGTTTTCCTAACAACAGTGTTTTCATAGCAGCTATGTAACACTGGGTAACCTCCACTGGTACAGATTTTAATGAGCATGGCATGAAGATTCGACTGATGAAAACACTTAGCTAATACTGGTGATTACATTGAATAAACATATATATGTTTTATAGCTGAGAATTTGCTCTATCAGATAGTGGCAATTACAGGAATTTTCTGAGTATTGGAAGAAAATAACTTTCACTCTTCTCTTCAAGAAAGGGAAGGAGAAGAAAAAGGGGAACTGTTATCCAGTCAGTCTCACCTCAATCCCTGGAGAGATGATAGAGCAAATAAACATTTAAATCATTTCCAATCATTTGAAGGACTGGACAGTAACTGCAAGTAGTCAACTTGGATTTACAGAAGGGAACTCTTAACTGACCAACCTGATTGCTTTCTAAAATGAGATGACTGATTTGGTATATGAAGTGAATCTTATTTATCTTGACTTCAGCATAGCTTCTGATGCTGTTTCCCATTACACAATAAACTGACAAACTGATGAAGTACGGACAAGGTAAGTGGACTGGGAGGTGTACAGAAAACTGACTGAACAGTTGGTCTCATAGGGTTGTGAACAGCAATCTGCAACAGAGCAAAATTCAGCTGGAAACAGCCAGCTGTGTATCCACTCCTTAATAATCTGTATGATGGTATACGGTGCACCTTCAGCAGTTTATAGAAAGCACAGAGGAATGGTTGATAAACAAGATGGTTTTATTGCAATTCAAAGGAAACTGAACAGGCTGGAGAAATATGCCAATAAGTACTACAAGACATTCAAGAAATTACAAAGTCCTGGAGAAGAAAGCCACAGGCAGAAGAATCTTTGCAGAAGAGAACCTAGAGGGTCAAGATGAATATGAGTCAAAAATCAACAAGCCATGAAACTACAGCATTAACTCTTTAACTCCCAGTGCACTACATGACATTATGGACTATTGATAATGAAAACCATAAAACCACGACATGTCTCCAGAAATATTCAGCAAGCATCAATGAATGTCAGTAGGTGCAATTTTTTCCACATGGAGGAGTTCAATGGCACACCTTTAGTTCATACACACTTCCATGTCAGACACCATTCTGTCATACTGCCCCTCTGCTACCATCTGTCACACAGTAATAAAATGTAACATAATTTTGGTGGGACAGTTCAACCTCTATTGCCATATCGTCAAACATCTGCCTCTAACATTTTGGGCCAACATAATAAAATAGGAGGCATTACTTTCAGAGCAGCCCTCCAATTATTGACTTATTGCAGAAAAGTCAATACATGGAAGAAATGTACATCCAAATTTATTAAAGAGAAAAACACACTACTTTCTCTAAGTTATATTATACTTCATGTTTTCTATTTTGAATGACAACATACTTTTAAGAAATTTTAAGATGGTTTAAATTAGTCTGTGGTGATTACCCCCGTTGTGCAATTTGCTAGTATTTTATCAGTGCAAGACTAAAGATAATAATTTACTGGGAGAGGCAACAGCAGAATTAACCTCTATTTACCTTGACATAATAAAGATTTAATAAAACATGGGAAAATGTCAGGGAACAGCGTAATTATTCTAACATGAAATTTAAATGTAACTTAATTCTCTATTCCGCATGTTTAATGTTTTAAGATTAGTCATCACTGTTCTTTTATCCTCTCTTCCAGTATATATTTAAAAATATTTCAAGTAACTTCAGACAATTGTCTTATTAAACGTATCCTAATTTATTTCAAATTCAGAAACATTGAACTGAAAAAGCAACTGCTTTTTGAAAGAAATTCATCAACCTTGAAACTAATATGAATACCCATATCTTACCCTTGTCCAAATTTTTGACTGTTGAATCAAAGAAGATTCTTGTTTGGTTTATATCCTGCGGTTTTATTACATCAGAGAGGCATCAAAGGGGCAGAACACATAGAATTGAAAAATAACACAGCTGCACTTTGCAATAGAGTGTTCTGTATCTGCCCATGTTTTGTTGTTCATGTAATACTTTTCAATAAACAAAGATGTCAATCAACTTTCTTTGCAGCACATCACATTTCAGATTTAAACCACTTCAGACATGGAGCTGCCCCAAGCTCACACATTTAACAGATAAAAATTCAGCTTTCTGTCAAAGCAGAATACAGTATTGATTGTAAACTGTATTTAGGCTGGTATCTGCTGGAGGTGTATTACCTTCAAACTCATACAAAGTTCACTATGGAGACATAAAGCAAAATGTGTTTCTTTTATTGTGTATTTTTTTTAAATGTTTTGCATTGATTATTGGCAATTTCTAAACAAATGGCAAGGAAAAAAATGCAGCCAAGACTAGAGTCTACCCAGAAATCAGTGATGAGGCAGACTCCAAATACATGATAATAATCATGAAAACTTTGATCACTTGATTTGATTCTAGTGCTTTGTAAATTAGCATAATTATTCAAACATGCTTCATTAAAAATCACGATTGTACAAGTCCTTCAATTTAATGATCCAAGAACATACAAAATGAGCTGAGCTTTAAATAATTACATCAGCTTCCTTCTAGATGACCATGTCAAAGACTGGTGGGTTACTTGTTTAGAGAAAAATACTGAATGCACTGAATGCACTCTTGCTCCTGACTCATGACATGCTAAAAGGTAAGGAGAGCTACCTAGTGTATTTTACTGCTTATTCCCACATCCACCTGAACTTCTCTTGGGATCCCAAAAGGTTAGGTACTATGTCACTCCTAAGCTACTGGGAGATTGGCATAAAATCCTGGTAAATCTCCAACTAATTACATTTGAACTGTAGGTGTCACAGTTTTCTTTGACCTTTAAAGGTTGGCAGAAGTTTGACAGTCCTTAAAGTAGCACCACACACTAGAATACTTGTTCTATTGAAGATAAATGTAATGAATAGGCTGTGGAAATTAAACGTGTATAACAACGTAAAGTGATGTGCTTATTAATACACAATGTACCAGAAAAAAAATAATCGAAGAAATATACTTATCCTTGGCAACCAAAATCATCAAGAATGTGTTAAGAATGTGCTGACATTCTCCTAAAACTGTAGCTGACAAAACACCAGTTGGCAGCACTGAAGGGTTAAGAGAAACTTAACAAATTTGGCAGGGGGAAAGGAAAACAAACTTCAAGTTAAATTGTCACCCTTCGCTTAATTTCCAGTATATATTGAGATATGGCAGGACAGTTCATGTGCTCCTGTGGTCAGATTCCTGATAAATCGTTAGTCTTAATCTGGCTGTTTAATCTGGGAATATGCTTTTTTTTCATATTGGGTAATTGAGAACCAACACTTTATATTATTCTGTGCTGTGAAGTATCATTTTTCATCCCACCATTTCTGTAAATATCAGCTGCCCAGAAAAAAAAAGGTGCATGACATATTTCACCACTGGCTTTCTAGCCATGATGCAGAATGCCTTGTTGTCCAGACTGGAGCACCAAAAGATACTGAAAAAAGCTGTGCATCAGCACTACAGAGAGATGACAGAGGACCCTTTGCATTTTAAAAATCCTAACACACACACACACACAAAATGCATCTAAGAAAATGAAGAATATTAAGACTTTTACATAAAAACTTGGCCATATTGATTCATACACAGACATTTAGATAAAACTGCTAAAATATTTTGACAGAAAACTGGAGGCTTCCTTAGAAGGTTAATTCCTTCTTACAAATGTCTCAATTCAGAACTCATCACCTTTTGTTATGTTCACTACAATTTATAATGTAATTTTACAGCTGGTGGATTAAACATTTTTTAACTCAGATTTGAATTTCAGTGACAGGTTATGAAGAGTGTGTGCTTCTTACTGTCTTCATGTTGCTTGCTAATATTTGTAGAGAGGCGGTTGTTTAGAAAACTCAAGCACTGATTTTTTTCCTTTCAACAAACAGAATTTTGAAGAATACTGGAGGAAGACACACTACATTACTGTGAATCCAAAATCCGTGTGGTGACAGAATTCTGCAAATCATTGTGCATACTCTGATACTGTTTGCTGTTGCTTAAGGAAAATAAATCTTCAAGTATATCAGGTCACTATGAAAAAAAGGAGAAGATCATAGAATGAGATTGTTTCGTTTTATTAAAGAAAAAGTCGAAACATTTAGAGTTGCAAATAAGGGAAATAGATTACAAAATAAAGGCCAAAAAATTAGATACAAAGTCTTCATTCGAGAGCTGTTTTAATGGTTTTACCATCCTGGCTACCTTTCTGGGCCGGCCATGGGGATTTACTGAATAAGACAGAACCAACGCACCCTGGGTGATTATGGTGTTGTTTATACTCTCTTCCTCCTTATGAAGCAAGCTGCCCAAGCACACTTGCTCACTTTGGAAATTTGGAAAATACTGAGAACTTAAGAGCTGATTACACTGTCATTCCTGCTAAGCACTGTAATTTCCAGCCTCTTCTTTTCCTGGCCCTGAGAATGATCAAGGGCTATAGCATCACGTGGCAACACAGAGGATTAGAGCATTTCCCACCAACCTGCCCCAACCCAATTAATCTTTCATAATTAATATTTCTGCTGTGCTGCTTAATTTGAACTTCTTATGCTGACTTTTTATGTCTTCTCATCCTTTTGAAAACACACAGGTAGAAATTGTCAGTAGCAACCTTTGGAAAACATAACTTTTTTAATCATTGTTTTTAGATTATAATGCTTACTCTGCCATGAATTTAGTGTAAAGGCACAGATGACACAATCAGTGGGTAAATTCACAGTGACAATTTTAAACTTGGCAACATGTATCGTAGACCCAATATATTTAAGGGAGATCCCACTTTGAACCCTGTTTGAGACATGAAGGAGAAAAAGAATGACGTTATGAAGTGAGAAAGTTCCCCCTTATTAGCATACCAATGTGAGAGATTCACTAGTTTAAGGCTTTAGGCAAGCATTCCTAACAATAACACTTTTTTATTGCTGACCACAAAGACAACATACTTGTTGCAGGAATCCTAGATCAAACGATATCTGAGATGCCATTTTAAATTTATGTAGCCTGGATTTTTAGCTTACAGGTTATTCAAGCACAGCATTTCATTAATGAAACACTGTCAATGTTTTCCTGATATTGTCACAGGTTGACATATGGCACCATTCCAGTGTAAGATTTTCACACATTAGTAACTGGGAAATCAAGTATATTCCCCAAGACACCTGAGGTATGATTAATTTTCTAATAGTCTTTCTGTATCAGTTTGAGGAACGAAGACCTTGTACCAGAGAGGAAAGAAAGTGACAACACTAGAAAGAAGAGGCATTGGCTTCTTGCCTGGAGCCCCAACTTGGACAGCTGCCCTACATGGAATCCCTTACCATTCCACAGCCCAAATAACAGGCAGCAGCTCATAATGTACCTCTAGCATAAATAATGACAACACCAAAAAAATCCATGAAACCCACTCTGAGAAATAGGACATTGTGCTGAAGGTCAAATGAAGGTGAAGTTGTTCTGTCCATAGTGTCGGGGATTGGTGGCTTTTAATGTTTTTGAAGGTTAAGGCAAACTCAGAAAAAAGTAGTGCTGAAGGCTGATAGAGGCAGCAGATGCTGGGGGTTACCCAGTTATGTGTAGCCCAATGCTAAGTTCTGTATTGAGGCAAAATTTCATAATTTGAGGTGCAGAGATCTGGGCAGTTTGGGCCCCTAAACATGCCAATTTCTGCTCATCATCAAGAGAGCACAGAAGTGTCAGTAATAGGGGAATGGCTGAAAGTGAGCTTGTCGTTACCGAGCCACCAAAATCCCATTAGAGGATAGCTACTCTCATCAAGAATAAATGCCTATATTAATAGAATAAAACACATCAAGCACACAAACTGGAAAAATGAATGATTACTTAACACATTTTCAGTGTTCAAGCTCTTAAAAAAATGCTCTGTAAACTTATCTGTTTCTCATTTACCAACTTTTTTTCTCCTGTTTTTGGTATAATTGCAATGAAAAATCAAACTGATAAAGTAATTTAAATGTAAAATTGGTAAAAAAAATATTTCTTGCTGACTAAATATGTACCAAATAGCACCACTACTAAAATGCAATAGTTGAGTTTTAAGCCCTAAAATACTTTGATTCATAGCAGAAATGCTGACAAGACCACTAACCACCGCAAATCTGTCATTGCTGCTACAATAAGCATAAGGTAGGGAGTACTAATTCTGCACACAAATTAGACAATCTAATGTATAAATATCCACTATGTCCTTCTAGCGTGAACTTCATTATCAGAAAGTTGGTTTGGAGTACAAAACATTGGAATGATGAAAATGAATGTCAAAGACAGCCCATCCAACACATTAATTTCCAGCTTCTGGGAGACAGGCTGCGCACAGAGAGAGACATAGAGAAACAAGCCCTACTCCTATAAATATACAGCACGTATTTAACACATCACATCTCTTACAATATTTTTTTAGATATTTTCAGCATTTGGTAGGCAGTGATTTTACATTCTTCTGTTTATCTATATCTGAATTTCTTTCAGTGCAAATTAGCCTTGCTTCAGAACAGAACTTTGCTGGTGATAGGAAGGACAGTGCTGTCCCTTTCTGTAATGTTTTTCCTTTTCACCATGGGATCAAAATTGCTTAGCCACCATCAGCTGAAACTGATGACTTGAAATACAGAATATTGACAGAGAAGCAGAATGGAAACCCAGCTCTGTGTAAGTGGAAAAGCATACTCAGGAAACAAAGGTGCCTGCAAGATCAGCCATTACAGACACTAAAATTACTTTGGTGAAAATAACAGAAAAGTACTTCTGAGTGCTCTTCACCAGCAGTGAAGTAAAGAGAAAAGAGTCACACTTTAGTGGAAATAGGCCTCATCATGGCATATAATGCCAATACCAAACTCCAGAAGAATCCTTTAAATGAAAGCAGTTGGAGAAGTTATCTCAGTGTCCCAGCTGTGCACCAGGCATGAGACCATCCTCTCCCTTCACCAGAGGAAATAAGAGGACTATGAAATATTTCTGCCAGAGATGGGAAACTACATGAGTATAAGAAGGAGATAACAAAAGGGCCAAGAAGCCTTTAGTCACACATTTGGCATACGTCAAGAACAGAAATATGTTCTGTAGTGTTCAGGAAAGCATTACATTTAGGCTTTAAAATCCAGGGAAGTCTTGCCTACATCTTTAGTGATGTCATTCTGGGCGCATATAAGTCATAACAGACATTTAATTAATATAAAATGTTGTAGATCTTACACAAACACATTTAATATCTCCACATATATCTTCCACAGGCATTATACAAGTTTTATGTATTTATCTCTTGAGAATTATTTATTTTTCATGCAATCAATAGGCGGATGTGAAACATTTTGCTCTTTCCAAATGAGCATCCAGTTCATATATGTTTTGAGGTTAGAGGCCTAGCTGCCTCATCAAAACTGCATTTTCATGGTATCTCCTTGTACTTTCTGTCGATGTACTCATGTTTAGTACATGTTCTCATGTACTAAAAGTACAGCTTTTGTCATAGCACTTAGTTGTGATTTAGCACATACACACTGCTGACAATAAGAGAGACTGGAGAAAAGTATACCCCAAATATATTTCTATTTGTCAAAGGAAAACCTGGGTTTTTTTTTGTTTTTTGTTTTAATAAAACTTAGATCTAAATTCTCACATTGCATTTAGAACTCCATTAGCAATGATAATCAAGAGAGAAATCAAAACCTCAAAATTCAGATTTGGTCTGAGCCCAGTTTAAAGCTCTAAGATACTTCAGGTTGCTTTATTTCATGATTTTGATTTGCTTTTTATAGAGACAGACTCCCACAGCGTTATGCAGCTGAAGGCATAAGGTCAAACTACAGAACATTTAGGATCTTTTCATTCAGGGTGATTAAACAGAACTAAAGTTACAAATCTTTATATAATTATGTATATTACCATGGCAAGTGTGATAATGTAGCTAAATAACACTCACATCTAATGCTGCTTGGTGACTTAATTTCAACTGGCTTTTCATTCCAACATAAAAATATCACAATCTGAGCTAGACTGAAAAGAGGAGCAACTGGTCAGTTTATAAAGTTCCTATTGGTCTATAAAGCATAAAACTCAGGAGAGGGCTGTTAGATGAACTGAGCAGCAGGGAAGCCTGCTGCTCATCAGCTTTCTCTTCCTCAAAAGTAGGTACTTATTGCAGTAAAGTGAATTACTGCTGGAAATCTCCATGCATGGCAGTGCTTTTGTTATAATAAAAAAATTCTGAACAATGCAATTTCATCCCCACAACAATACCTTTTTTTTTCCCACAACACACCTTTATGATCTACAACATGCACGCTTTGATTACCAGACTAATATGCATGAAACAAGAAAAACAAAGCCACTACTGGTACTGCTTGTAAGGTGGACAAAGCAAACCTGAGCTAGACACAGAATGGGCTCATGTCTTTTTTTCCTATACTTGTATCATTTCAGTTACTTCATGGAAACAGATTTTCTTGTAGGAATTCGTTCATCTATGTCTGATGAATCCAAAATTCATCATCACAAGTCATATTTTGCTTCAAAAAAGACCTTTAGTGAAATCCTGGTCAAGTTGATATCAATAGACCTCTTCTCTTTAGCTCAGACAAAATAATTTTCATTGAGGACCAAATAGAGAAAAATACCTTACTCTGAAGACAAAGAGTCTGAACAGGTAGTGCTCACAAACCCTATATTGAATGTGAGCACACCCATGTATTTGACATAAGAAGGTGTGAAAAAATCCTGGTGTTTTCTCACAGTCATTTTTGATCTCGGGTCACAGAAGTAGCAACTCCTAACCTTTGCTGAACTTCTCTTTCATTCCTTGCCAACAAGTGCAGACAAAGGAGAGATTTTCATCAGAATTCACTCAGCAACAGCAACATTATTGTATACAGACAACTTTCTCCTTGTTAATATCTATCACAGCTATCACACAATCAGTATTTCCTCCGTATCAAGTATGAAATATCTTGTCATCAGCATTGACGAGCAGCACTGTAAAGAAACAAATCAACATAAAGATCAGTAGTGAAAGGAAACATGCTGTATTTGGGAAAACATATAAGGAAAAAAGAAAAAGAAATCTAATGGAAACTTCCTGTCATTCTTTTCATTATTAGATACCCGAGAAGGTTATACGAGTAACTCAAGTCAAATTCTAAAATGGACCTTCCAGAAGAAACAGCTGGCAGTACAGGAAATAATCTTGAACATTCTCTAATATTTTGAATGTGCTTAGTTTGTAAAATATTTCAAGAATTCAACAGCAGAATATATTTAATAAGGATTTGACTTCCATTTTCTGCTCTACTATAGCCTTGCTGGAAGACCAAGGAAATATTTCCAACTTCTCAGTGTTTTTTACTTTACAATGTGCAAAAGCAATACAGTAAAAGAGAATGAAATTGTGATATTCAATTAGTATATGAACCAACTGGACGTTCACAGACAATCAGAATTATGTATTTCCTGAGTAATTATTTTCCATCTAAAAATATATGTCAGTATTCGAAGTAAATGCAAGATTGTTTTTTTTCTTATTTTAGAAGGAACATACTCACTTTTTAAAGCATATTCTATTTCACAGCAGTCTTCTATTTATCTTCTTGCTGATTAAAACCTGAAAAGTACTGCTGTGCTTAAAAAAAGTGGGAAAAATAGGGTGAAGACTACACTGAAAGTAATCATTTAAAAGGCATGCTATTTACGTGATGCTAATAAATCTTGGTTTTGTTTTTCTTGGGGTAAAGGAGATCCTTTTCTTATTTCATAAATAGAAAGCAAGCAGCAAATATTCAAATGAATCTTGCATTCAACAAGTCAAATATTTTATGTTTAATTCAGAAGTTAACAAATTTCAAACCATTTTAAAGGTTACAACCACACCATAAAATAGACATTGCACACCACTGAAGTGTTACTACTCATTGATAGATTATTTTCTGGAATACACATTAAAAACCACATTACTAAGATGATCTTTAGCCCTCCAGTGTTACATTTTAAGGTAATATGTGACAAATATGAATATTCTTAAGGAAGAAAATCTTCTGAGTGTGTAGAGCTCAGCTTTGCTCACTGGGAGATTACAGTGGCTTTTATATATGTTACAAATGTGCAGTTATATTAAAGACTTCATAAGTTGAATATCACATATCATGCTAAAATTTTCCACTAGACTGTAATGTTCTTTCTTTCTTTCTTTCTTGCATGCTTTTTTCTTTTGTCTTTATTTTTTTGTCTTTTTTTTTTCTCCATTTAGCTATTGCTGGCTTACAAAGATCTTGAACTTGAGAAAGGTTAGACATCACAATGCTGAAGCAGTTTGTGAGCATCAGCAGATTTAGCTTGTAATTTCATTGATCTATGTGGGCTTGCTGTTTGCAAACCAGCTGCTGCACTGTTTCCCCACAGCTACTGATCTGAGTAGCATTGATTTTTTCCCTTACATTAACATAGCATTACTTCTTTAATGGGCAATAAATGACTGGATGTAAATACAAACAGGGCTGCAACAACAAAAGAGAAAAAAAAAGACATTATTTATTTTTTGTTTAAAGAACTCTATTAATATTTTCCACAAAAATTAAAAGCATTAGTTATTGATCAAGATAAATGCTATTTTAGTGTGCACACATTTATTTTGCCAGGAAATCATCCTTTTTTCTCTACTGTGTTTATTCATAGTCCAAAATGTTGTAACTCACAGAGATTGCATTTTTGCCACAACATAAGTTGTAAAATAGATTATTTTTACTGAGAATTATAGAAACATGAAAGATTCTCTTCATTCTGCTTACACTAACGCTAGAGCCACATGAGATCTGTAGGAGATATCCTCTGTTAGCTCTCTTTTTTTTATTTTTGTCATTAAAAAAACTTGAATGGACTTCAGTTTCAACAGAGTGGATATGATAACTGCAGAATAGCATGAATTATCTTCCATATACGGAGTACAATATGCTTAGTATATTCCCAGGGAAGTGGTGGAATCACAGTCCCTGAAGGTGTTTAAGGAAAGGGTAGATGTAGTACTTAGGGACATGTTGTAGTGGGGAATATTGGTGGCAGCTGAATGGTTGGACTGGATGATTTTATAGGTCTTCCAACACTAGTGACTTTGAGATTCTATTCTGTGATTCTATAAGGTCATGGTATCACCACGTGCTACTTTATTCCTACAGTGGAAAATGTTTTAATTATTCCTACAGTGTAAGACAGTTAAAACAAAAACAAACAAACAAACAAAACAAAACAAAAAAAGAAAAAAAAAAAAAAAGAAAAAAAACCAAGCCCCAACAGCTTAGTAATTTAAGAATGAAATTGATTGAGCGAAAGTTCCTGATCCTATTTAACAGTAGTCTCCAGTCAGTAGGGATGTCAGTACCTTAAAGAGATGCAAAATCAAATGTAGCTTCTACAGACACTTCATGAGGAGAAGGTAAGATTGAGAATGCTGAGAATTAGCTGGCAAGATCTTCTGGAGAAGAAAAGTAGTGGAGGGTTACAGTCTTCTGCAGACTATCATAGACTGCAATGCCAGTGATTTCCTCGCTGCCAGTATCTCAGAACAGCTCCAAGACCCAAAACCCAAAAGGAGTAGGAGTTCCCTGTAACTGTTTATGAAGGAGTATTTCTTGTGGAAAAAAAACCAACTTATTCTAGCCATGCATTTTTGTTAGTCTGTGGAAAATGTTCAATGAAATGGCAGATGGGAATTCCTCATTCTCATGCAACCCTCTTTTTCCTACAACTAGAAAAGGGAAATAATTTCATACAGATGCTGCAGAGGTACCTACTGGAGACTTACAGGAAAATTATTCCCACCAAAAGAACCTGCCATGTAATACCATGATGGTGTCAAAAAAATAACACATAAATTGATTGCTAAAATTTATGCAGATCCAAAATGCATCTGGTGTCAGTCTAACCAACCTCCCCTGGTTTCACTGTCCTTTGTCTAGCCAGTATTTAATGTATATTTTAGCAGAGACAATGTGCAAATCATTAAAAATTATCTTAAGTAACATTGGTTCCAATTTGAACATCCTACTACTAACCTCTCTACAGTCTTAAGTAAGAATTTCCATGCACATTTTTCCCCATCTTTTATTCAGTTTTTAATCCACTATGAGATTTTGACCCCTTACCTCATAGTTTTGTTTTGTTTTTTTTCCCTTTAGTAGTCTTTTATGAAGAACTTTACTGAGGGTTTTTTGAAAATACAAACAAACTATGTTCATAGGTCAACTTTATCTACTATTTTATTAACTTTTTCAAAGCACTTCAGCAGGTTAGGGGAGCATGATTTCCCTTTATTGATGTTGTGAAGCTCTGACCCTTTTAGCTTATACTTATTCATTTGCTGAGCTATTCTATCCTTAATTATATTCTTAATCTATTTCCCCAGAAACAAGATGTAGCTCACTGGGCTTAATTCCCAATTCTGTATTTGGGCCTGTCTTAAAGCAGTCATCATATTAGAATTTTTCCAACCACCACTGGTCTATATCACATCTTCTAACAAGTGCTTCCTCTGGTTCATATTTCATTCTAGCATCCGTTACATCTGATGATTTTCCATTTTTACATGAGTTTATCAAATTACTCAGTACTTCTCATGTAAAAGACTACTGCCTTTGCTAGTGCTACTCATCTGTTGTCATTTGATCTGGCAGGAACTGAAGTACCACACAGTCATTCACGCATTCCCCTCAGCTTCCCAGTGGGATGAGGGAGAGAATGGGGAAAAAAATACAAAGCAGAACTCATGGGTTGAGATAAAAAGTTTACTAAATTAGAGAAAAGGGAGAGGGATAAAAAGATAAGAGTGATAACAATTATACTGATACATATATGTAACAAGAGATGCACAAGTAAATGCTCATCACCCACTGACTGATGCTAGTCTCTGGGCAGTGGAAGAAAACCCCCAGAACTTCCCCCTTCTTCAAACTTTCCTTCCATGTGCTGTATATGGTATGGAATATCCCTTTGGCCATTTTAGGTCAGCTGTCCTGGGAGTGTCACCTCACGGATCCTTGTGTTCCTCCAGGCCCCTTTGTTGGCAAAAGAGGAGAAAACTGAATTATCCTTGGCTCTGCACAACACTGGGCAGCAACAACTGGAAACATCAGTATATTATCAGCATTGTTTTTCAGCAAAGCATAGCATAACACCAGACACTATGCAGAAAATAACAGCCTCATCTGAAAATAAGACATTGTCAATTTGTGTTTTGAGCCTCACTTGCCATCTAGAAGAAGGAACAAGATAAAAAAAAGTCTATTCAACTCAATCATACTCTTTCTTCTGTGGTGAATTTTAATCATGGTTAACTATGGTTTTAAATTGATATTTTTTCTTTTTAATTATTTTGCCCCTACACTTTCTTAGCTGAGCAACTGTTCACTCCAAAGTTATTAAATCTAGTTGGCAGCTTTTGTGGCTTTGGGTTTTTATTTTAGTGGTTAGATGTGGGTGGCCCATCAACCTGAATGAATTATCTGCTATCCTCACTTCCTGGAGAAAAAGTGGGAAGGGAGAATCAAATCCTTCCACCATTCATTAATAACCAGTCAGGCACACTAGCAATATCTAACACCAGGAGCTGTTAAAACCAGCTTTGACAATAATCTGGCAAATAACAGATATAAAAAGGATGTGCTTATGTGAAAAGGTATAGTTTTTGTATTCTGAGATTGTAGGAGTGTTCTTCATCTCTGTTTAAAGTACACAGGTCTTAATGATTAGGAAATATTGTTGAACACGATTTTTAGTGAAAAAGCATTGAAAATTCCCACTGAAATGTGTACATGGCTAAGCAAAGGTCAGCAAGCTGTTGAGTAAACCTTAAATGCTCACACTAGAGGATTAGAAACTCTGAATTTCAGCATTTGGTGAAGTCGATGGACTTTCCTTTGGAATTTGAGTCTTTAATACTCAGATCTGAATTTGAATGGATGAGAAAATTGAAAAGGAACTTCATCTGAAAACTGATTTTGATTGCAAGTCATATAAAGCTCCCAAGTATGAAGGCATAGATTTCAAACTATGCCATGCTTCCACAACGAAAACTCACATTACGTTATCTTCAGCTAGGTTTGAATTTCATTACAGAATTATCACATAGCTCTTAACTGCAAGTAAGAAGATAGATTACTACTGGCTTTGTTTTCCCTTCAAATAAAATTTTCAGTTTCATCTGTGTTTGGAGGCTCTATGTGCTCCACTGCTAAGCATAGATTTCTGCGTAAATTATATTTTGGCTTTAACAAATTAAAATAGAACATATTTTAATGCATGTGTTTAATATTAAATCATTTTTGCTTCAGGGAAATTTTAGTAAATGTTAACTGTCAAAAAATGTAATGAAACAAAGTTAAAATAATAGAAAGTAGTCTGCAATAACAGCTTTTCTTTTCAGGTTAACAGAAGTTCAGCTCTGCATGTTCAAACTACTTCTTTACTAAGAACAGAAAGGTTGAGGAAGTAAAAGTCAAGTACACACATGTATACTGTTGAATCATATATGGAAATTATCATTGTTATCATTCTTCACTTGCTTACTGTTAAGCGCACTTCAATCAATGAAAGAAAAAAGCAACCAAATTAATATACAAATATTTTATTGTAGCAATTATCTTTTTATTTTGGATTTCTAATATATAAACACTTTTTTCATATGATCTTGGAATTTATAAGAGTACCATTTAAGCGTTCTGAATTGGTGTAGCATCTAACGCATGCATTATGTCAGAAAGAAACCGATATGAAGAAATTAAACTGCATCAGAAATATTGACAGACCTATAGATTGAATTACACAAATGTGAGATACATACAGACTTGGAGCAGTTCTGCTTAGTGATCAATGTCAAATGAATTTCAAAATTATTTTTGCTTCTTGTGTCTTGTTTTATTTTAGAATTTAATTTCAATTAGTAGTATGAAATAAAATCAGTACTTATTATTTTCATTTACAAATGAAATAAAGTCTAACTAGTAAAAGCAGATTTGAACTTAAAACCCTTTTTTTTTTTTTTTTTTTTTTTTTTGGAGCCCAAGCATCACTATATTTATCTCTACTAAGATACAAATTATTCAAAAGCAAGAAGTGCAATTGGAGACTTTAAAATTTTCAGCTATTAATGTCATAAGTTGATATACATAAGCTGTACGATGAGGTTGTATTGCCCCCTATAGTCACTGTGTATCAGCTGGGATGGGAGGGGGAAGGAAAGAGTGAGAGAAATTATTAACAAAAGTGCTGTAGATTTGGTTTGATTCATACTTTATAAAGGGTGTGGTAGAAAACAGTGGACAAATCTATCCTGGCCATATTGTTCAAGATAAATTTGTATGTGTTACTGTCCAAGCATGTCTGGATAAAATAAAATTTACCTTCACATGTAGATCAGAAGATTTCTGCAGCTTATTTTGTCTGACTGTATTTGATATGTATTTGCCAATCTCTGGTACATGGTGGTACACCAAAGATGGGACTGTACCTGCCTTGCAGGTTCAGTTGCAGATGAGTGAGCTTGATTCACCAGCAAAGGACGCAAGAGCCTACCTTCTCTTTTTCTCCCAATGGGCATACCTTTGGAGGCTGAGCATAACAAGGATATTTCTCTCCAAGGCATACAAGACTAAAAGAAGAGCTAGAACAATAGAACACGTGCACAAACTGCTTGTTGAAGCAGCTTCAGGACAGGGGCTAGAAAGAAAGAAAGAGGTTCCTCTTCAGCAGTAGGAACAAAAATTCATGTTTTCCATAGCCATGCTCAATGGCAGCCTCTATACCTAGGAGACACAGGATGTTTTCCAAATTCCTTCAGAATAATGTGCCATTTTTAACAACCAGCACAAGTAAGCTCTTCTTACTTCACTTTGCTATCATAAAAGCACTTAATTGAATCTCACCTCAGCAGCTGTCCTATCCTAATACTTTTCTCTTATGAACATAATTATGTACAGCATTCTGTATGTCATTTCATAGGTTGCAAACACAATATAACAAATGCATTAAATTCTTGGGGATATCAGAGATATTTAATGAACTACTGACACTACTGTGCTATGAAATTTCATGGAAATGACAAATACTCAATAAACTCAGTACACCAGACTTGATAGGGTGTAATACTGCAACCAATGTTCATCATATTTCTGGAGAAAGCTTTTCCACTTTCATAATCATAGGGATACTTTCAGTTATCTGAAGTTCACGCTACTCCTCAGAGGTGACAGTTTCACTTCTGAGTTACCTACCTCTTTTCCTTTAGTTTCACAAATATGTTTGTAGTTGCTTGATAAGCAAACAGGTTGGAGAACTTCAGCTGCTAAAAACATATTATTGTTTTCCTTATCATATTATTTTTAACTGGGATCTGTTTTGAGATTCACTATATAGCAGCATCCATGTTTGTATTTGTACAAGGGATATGAGAAACAGAAATAATAGCAGTTGGTTATGGAAACTAACTCTATGGCAATGATGTCTTATGATAGTTAAAAGCTTTGTGTAGCAATGGTTTCAGGAACATGAATTATCCTTAAAATGCCGTTATATTTCACTCAGTCTGAGAAAGAATAGAGTAAGTTTTCCTGTCTGCATACCTTCACAAATCTCCGTCCAGACAGAAAAGACAGTCTTGCAAAGTGAAGCTGAACAATTTGTTTTGTTTTTGTGAGTATATGACCAGATACAGTCACACACCAAATCATTATTTTACTATGATGACTAGAAACTCAATAATGACTAAGCTACTGATGAAATGTGATTGCTGCTTACCCAGCAGATCGATACTGTCTCACTGCCTCCTGATGTGGAGGCTCTGTACTCTGAGAGTATTCAACCATTTATCTTACCTTTTACTGTAAGCCCTTTGAAGCAGGGTTAGTTTTGTTCTGTTGTCCTTGTGGATAGCATGAGACCTGCAGCTTCACTGTCAAAAGTTAAATGCACCTGCAGTGTTTACCCAGTAAAAATTGTACAATATCTACCAGAGGTATCACACCTTCTAATTGCCTCACTTAGATAACCAGCCTTACTCTTGTATTTTCTAGTCGATCACTCTGCTTTCTTTCTACCCTACATACACTCAAACCCTGTTGCATACTATATATCACTGTAAAGTAATTCAACTAATATCAAATTCTATGAGGGATACTCCAAACGTAATGCCTCCTATTTTATGATGTAGGTCCATGATATCAGAAGAAAACGTTGGTAGCATGGCAGTAAAGGCTGAACCTTCCCACTAATATTCTGTTACACTTTGTTGCTGTGGGACAGATGGCAACTGAGGGGCAGTCCGACAAAACAGCATCTGACATGGAAGTGCATATGAAGCAAAGGTGTGACCTTGAATTCCTACATGCAGAAAAAAATCACATCCATCAAAACTTGCTGAATGTTTCTGGAGATCAAACAGTGGATGTCAGCACAGTATGGTGATGGGTGGTGTGTTTCAGCACTGGCAATCTTAATGTGAAAGGCAAGCCTTGTTGTAGATGATTATGAAGATTTTTATGAATGTGGCATGCAGGCTCTTGTTTATTACTAGTGAAAATGCACAGCTAATAGTGATAACTACATTGGAAAATAGTGTTTAGTAGGTGAGAATCTGCTCTATCAAACAGTGTTATTGTGCTTTTTGTATCTGTTGTCATTTCCATGGAAATAAATAGAAGGCATTACTTTCAGAGCAACCTATGTAATCATGAGTCACTCAAGGCTGTTACTATCTTTGCCTTAATTTTCTCTTAGTTATGCTTCTTTCACGGAACCGTAGAATCATGAAAGTTTGAAAAGACCTCCAAGATCATCCAGTCCAACCACCCACATATCATGAGTATTTCCCACTAAATCACTTCCCTCAGTACAACATCCAAATGTTTCTTGAACACTCCCACAGGTGGTGACTCAATTACCTCTCTGGGCAGCCTGTTCCAATGTCTAACCACTCTTTTGGAGAATAAATTTTCCCTAACATCCAAACTGAATCTCCCCTGGTGTAAATTGAGGCTATTCCCTCTCGTACTATTGCTAGAAACATGAGAGAAGAGACCAACCCCAACTATCCATTTATCTCCATTTATCCATCTGTGGAATGTAAGGGACAAAGTAAACACAGAAAGAAATAAATCCTTAGAGTAAGTCCACCAATCTACCAAAATTATTATGCCATCAATTTTCCTTGCATTTTGTATGTTTCTGTAGCATACACAATGAAAAACAGGGTTCTAATTCAAATTTGAGTTACTTTTGAACTACAGATTAGAGTGTTCGGCATATTTATATTTTCGGATAACCTTTACTTGATTCTGTTTTACATATTATTTTTCCATATTTCTTCAGTCACCTCATTGCTAACATGGTAGAAAGAATAAAATACATCAGAGCTAGATTTTCTGAAGTGAAATGCTTCTGTACTTACCCCTGGTCTTTGTATGGCAACATGCTCAAACTGCCGTGATTCTCTCTCAAAATAACATTTTTTTATGGATGTCAACACTAACATTTAGAGGGTAACAATTCAGAAGAGACAAGGTGGTTAATTGATGTCTTCTGAATATTTTGGATATGTAATACTAAAGATTTGTTCCAATATCAGACGGGTTGTTGAAGAACAGCCCTTTGATGATTCAAGAGAAGGTAAACTACTACAGGAGAAGACTAGAGAATTAATTCTGACTGAAAATGACAAGTTTAAACTATTAGTGCAAGGGGGCTCAAAAATGAATGTAAATCCATCTTAAAGGCTTTTACATTAGCAGAATATGTTTAAAATATCTTACTGGCACTCAGAGAACAACAATTTTTCTTAGTTTTCTCTTCACTTACTGGGAAGAAGAAGTGACTTGTCTTCCCAGTGGACAGTGCACTGTCCATGTTGCATTTCATCAGTCTCATCACAGGGAAGTCAAAATTTCTGACATTCCCTGCTAGAAATTCTTGTTTGTTTGTTTTGAATCTCCTGCAGTCACAGTGAGTAGAGGCAGATGAACCTTTTCCATTCCTCCCACTATGATGTTATGAAATCCAAGACAGACCATGATAGACAAATCTAACCAGCCTTGTAAAGATGGTGCTATGTGGATGATTCCGATTACATATATTACAGTCTTTCTAAATCATTGTTAGGTAATTAGGAAAAAAAAAACATTTTAAACATTTATATCTTTGGTGACTGTAGTATGGCAGAATCTTGCAACAAACATTCACAAGGTTCACAGTTTTGCTTTTTGATATCTCTTCACTGGTAGCTAGTTTAATTTCTTGTATATCTCTGCCATTTTTCTTTCATATTAATATTCCTATATTAAAAAGTACACTATTTCAAGCTGCTGAACTGATTTTCAAGAGGAATCTTGGTTCACATGAATTGTAATTCCTCATGAAATTTTTCAAAAAGTGGCCAGATTCAATTCCATCCCTTGTATTGGAACATTAGGAAGTAATCTTAAGTAGGAAGAAATTATAAACTAGCAGAAATAGTTCATACTGTTTTCAAAAAGGCTCATGAAATGTAATTTGTTGCCTTAGTTTTATGACAGGTATGGTGTCTCTACAACAGTTAAAAGGCACCAGTTAAGCTCTGTACAGATGCTCTTTTTCTGAGTACACACAAAAAATTATCCTAACTGAATCTCCACAACTCTTTATTGTGAAAGTTTTTATTTTATTTTTTGTTTTGCCATTTCATTGTTTTCCTTCTATCTCCTTCCCTTTCTCACTTTGATAATTTCACTGAGCTCCCACTATTTCATCTCCAAGTACATTAAATATCACAGTGTATGTTTTGCTGCAATGAAGAAATTAATACAGAAATATAATATTTCAACACTTATCCATAACTACGGGTTATCACTGCATAACTGAATTATACAATGTAACCATACCCTGCAAGCCAGCCTTGCTAGTCTTCATTTTTTTTGCTTATCTCTCTCACCTGTTTTGTTTCATTTAGTTTGATATCATGATTCTGTATAGCATTAGAATCACATGACTATGGCATTGCTAAAATGCCACTGCTGTTGGTCAGGCGCATGCAGTTTCCCACCAAATCTGGACTACTGTTTTAAAAGCAGTCCTCTAAAAACAAGTAGTGTTTAGAGATGCAAGGTGTACCAAAAGAGGAAATACACAGATCACTCTGAAATCTATCATTATTTTGCATGTACATAGATTGTTCTGAAAGCAATGCCTCCTATTTATTTCCATGGAAATTACAACAGATACAAAAACGCTATTTGATAGAGCAAATTCTTACCTAAAAAAACTACTTTTTAACATAGTCACCATCATTAATTATGGTTTTTTTTGTTTTGTTTTGTTTTGGGTTTTTTTTTTTTTTTTTTTTTGTTTGTTTTTGTTTTTTTTTCCCAGTAATGGACAAGAGCCTGCATGATGTGCTCTTAAAAATCTGGTCCAGTGGAGGTGACCCACTCTTGCTGTCGTTACTATTGAAACACACCAAACACCACCTCTCTGCATTCACATCTACAGTTTGGTCTCCAGAAACATTTTCAGCAAGTGTAGATGAATGCTAATGGATGCAATTTTCTGCATGGAGGAATTAAAGGACACACCTTTGCTTCCTATACACATCCATGTCAGATGCCATTTTGTCAGACTGCCCCTGTGCTGTCATCTGTTGGATATCAACAAAATGTAATGGAATACTGTCAGAAAGATCTATCCTTTGCTGCCATACTACCAACATTTGCCTCTGACATCATAAGCCAAGATCATAAAATAGGAGGCATTACTTTCAGAGCAACCCTCATAGTATTTCTTAATATTTCTAAAGAGCCATATCTTTCTTTGAGTAGATCATGCCAGTTTCTTTTGTGCAGGCCAAAAGGGATCATTAAACACCAATGGGCCTCTGAGTCCTCTTCAGAGATGATAAGGCTTCATCAAGGAATTCGTTTTCCTTCTGTAAAAGATCTGCAGGGCAAGGAAGGTAAATGAACTGTGAAAAATATAATCACTGCTTTTACTCTTGCTTTTTTCATCATAAAAATTCCATTTATTTAAATTCCATTATGCCTGCTGAAAGCATAAATATATACTTTTGTTACATTTTTACATTCTCTTTGTCAAAAAAAATGTTTTAAATATTCTCCATGATAAATATTACACAAGATGGGAGTGGAAACTTTGGGACAAAGTGAGCAGTTAACAAAGTAAATTTATCTAGAGAAGCTGCTCAGAAATGATGGGAAAATATTTCACAAGTATCTGTGGGGATTATAATCTAATACATTTTCAGAATTGATTTGAGAACTAAGGTTCAAATTTTCAAAAGTACCTGGGCATTTAACTCACGTTTTAATTTA
This sequence comes from Tympanuchus pallidicinctus, assembly GCF_026119805.1. Taxonomy (NCBI): domain Eukaryota; kingdom Metazoa; phylum Chordata; class Aves; order Galliformes; family Phasianidae; genus Tympanuchus; species Tympanuchus pallidicinctus. The sequence continues at coordinate 38,281,202 of NW_026294618.1, read as the reverse complement.
AGAGAGCTGGACCCCAAAACCTATGAGAAGCTAGAATTTAGGATGAAAAGCCTTACTGAAAATCAGGGGGATTTGGGTTATCAAAGGCCAGAATTTTTTTAAAGAATTTAGGAATATAGAAAGAAAAATAGATGCCTAGCTGACTTTTTTTCAAAGTAGAGTGAAGAAAGGTTAAGTCTGTAACACTCATTGAGATTAGTGTGATCTTAGAAAGTGCTAGATACACTTCTGCATTTAAATATCTCTCAAAATCTTTTCTTGAATTGTTTTTGAAAGTGCAGCTTTGTCATCTGAGTGACTTGTTCTTAATTCTTGACCTCAAAAAGATTGCCATAGATGTATTTCACTCAAATAATTTTGTCTTATGATCTTGATGGAAGCAGGCAGGATTAGATAACAAAATCTCATCAAAGTTTACTTGATATTTGGATCAGAAAAAAAATCATAATAATAAATGACTAAGAGCTGAAAATAACATGTTTTGCTATAATTGTATTTGAGAGAGCTCTTCTAGACTCTGAGCATGTTCAGTTTCAAAAGTTCATCTTGTAAATGCTAAGCAGCCCACAGCACAAGCTCATGTGTATGAAGTCATATTGTTACTAGTGCTAGAATGAATAATTTACTTTCATTGCATTTATCACAGCTGGGATGAAGATGAGGGTTAGAATGAAAAAAGGAAAGTTGCAATGTGTCACGAACCTGGAAATGTAGTTGTGGATTTTGATTTCTGAGGATGAGAATTTCTGTCTGATTGCGCACCTCATAAATATCTGCAGCTCAGGTGTATTTAGCCTCTAGTATTTTTTATTCTAATTTTTGTAATTCACTCATACAATTATCATCTTCTAAGTAACAGTTCTCAGTATTCAGGCTTTAAAATGAATCCACTCTTTGGTACTGAAAATATAAGTTCCTTCCTGAGTCATATTTGATTTTTTTTCCTGTGATAACTGGCTTCTGAACACACTGGCTGATGGTAAGCTTTGTCATGAGATGCTGAGATATAAAGAACAACATGTTACCTCATAATCTCTTCTTGTTAATGCTTGTTCTGGAGAGCACCTGCTGTCTCTAAAAGGGATTTAAGTGACCCAAGATTAAGAAGTCTCCATACAACAATTACTGTTCTTATCTCTGAAGAATACTCATACCAATGTGACATCTTTCTGATGGTTTCAAATTCACAGACTTAGAGATAAGAGTCAAAGAATCATACTGTATGCAATTATAAGATATCAAACCGGTCCAATAAGGTTCCATTTTGGAGAATATTAACACTATCAGACTAATGGATTTCTGTCTGCAAAGCACCTATTAGGAAGAAATAACTCCAGATTTCATTTAAATAAATTTTAAAGTGCAAAAATGCTTACAATATATTATTTCCGGTTCATCCTTAATTCATAAATGGCATAACGAGTGTCAAGGAGCTAAATTAATTACCCAGTGTAACACTGACAATTTATCAAAGGTGGTGTAAAAACTCATAAATGCTATCATTCATATCAAAGAATCACAGAATTGCAAGCACTGGAGATCTCTTGAGAGTTCATTGAGTCCAATCCCCCTACTAAAGCAGGTACCCTACAATAGGTTGCATAGGTAGGCATCCAGACAAGTCTTGAATATCTCCACAGAAGGAGACATCACAACCTCTCTGGGTAATCCGTTCCAATGCTTCATCACCCTTACCTTAAAGAAGTTCCAAATGTCTGTATGGAACTCCATACAGTTCAAGTTTTAGGCCAAATGTATGTCTTGTTATCTCTTTGATCTAAGGGATACAAATAAATAAATTTACAGTCTCGTATACACAAAAGATGTATGTCACCATGATGTCAAAGATGTCATGCTATCATGACAACCATCAGAGTATCTCTCATATCACTCCTCAAAATATTTTTCAAAGCCTGCTTAACCACTGAGTTCCCCTTACCGTTACTTGCACTGATGGTATTTGTGCAATGCTGGATTTTTTAAATATTGTCAAAATTCATCAATATTTTGAAAATTTAATTGAAAAGCTGAAATTACATATAAGTGGTAGTCATTGACTCTGACCATCTTTCTTCTTTCTAACAGTCTGAGTACAAATATTGTAACATGAACTATAATTTTACTTCTTCTCTTCCTTCATCCCCATAACTTGGGATCCTATAGAAGACAACTTCAAGAAATAGGGACAATAAATATCAGAGATAAATATCAAATATTATCAGCTAAACTTCTGATTTAGTCATCTTTCATATAAAATGAGAAAGTGAGACTGCTTGGAACTTTCCTTTGTCTGGTCTGAAGGAATTTTGAGATCTTCAGATGGCCAATCATCTAGATAACTTCAATAATGTGTGTACCATCAAACTCATTCAAATGCTACCTGAACTAAAATAGAACTGATTTAATTTTATTTAAACAAACAAACAACGTATATATATGAGATGGATAGAATAGAATAGTTGAGTTGGAAAAGACCTGCAAAGATCATCCAGTCCAACTGCCTGAGTTCTTCAGGGCTAACCGAAAGTTAGCATGCCATAATGGGAGCGCTGGTCAAATGCCTCCCATTTCTGCAGGTATGGGGCATCATCCACCTTGCTAGGAAGCCTGTTCTGGAATTTATGCAGCCTCACTGTAAAGAAATTTTTCCTAATATCCAGTCTGATCCTTCTCCAGATCTACCCTGTTCTTAAGCATCCTGACATTAGTTCCTAGGTAGCAGAACCTGGCACATTCCTTTGCTACTCCTTCTGAGAGAGCTGCTAAGAGCAGTGAGATCACAGAATCACAGAATCACAGAATCACAGAATGGCCAAGGTTGGAAGAGACCTCAAGGATCATGAATCTCCAACCCCCCTGCCACATGCAGCCTCCCCAGTTAATACTAGAACAGGCTGCCCAGGGCCCCATCCAACCTGGCCTTGAACACCTCTAGAGATGGGTCATCCACAACCTCTCTGGGCACCTCACCACTCTCACAGTAAACTTTCACAGTAAAGAACTTCTCACCTCTCAGTCTTCTCTCCAGACTAGATCAGGCTCTCAGCATCTTCTCACACCACATGCTTTTCAGCCTTCCTTTGGATACTTTCAATGACCTTAACATTCTTCTTAGATTTCGGAGCCCAAACATGTACACAATATTCAAGGTAAGGCTGCAACAACAATAAATATAGTAGGAGAGTCATGTATTGACTAGCTGACTAAGCTGTGTTTAAGGAATACCACAGTGCAGCCTCTCCTTTGGCTGCCAGGGCACACTACTGGCTCACACTGAGCCTATTGTCAATCAGCACCCCAAGTTCCTTTCTGCTGAGCTGCTCTCCAGACACTAATTTCCCAAAAACTAGTGAAACTCACAGATTGGTTAGAAACAAAAATTAATAATTTTAAATTAGATGCAAATTGTGGGTTTGCCAGAAGGAAAAAGTAACAGAAGGCAACTGTAACAGTGAATGGATAATTTAAAGGATAATTGAGGACTGTCATCCTGGATACTAGGTGATGGAAAGCCAAGATGTCAGTTTGCTGCAGCTGAGGAAAGTTTTAACTATCCCAATCTGAAAAGGTGAAATTATTATCTGAGGTCATTTCACATTTTCTTGGCTGTGTTTAGGATTCCTCCAGTGGAAAAGAATAAGTTCAGTGTGTATAAGCTCTCTATTTATAATTTCATTAGAATATTTTCATTTTTTGTGCCAATAGCAAAACTTGAAGGAGAATCCCATTGTATTTTTAGACTACATTAAGCACAGCTTTCTTCTTGTATGAACTGTAGAACACCTGAAATCCATTGATTGTATCCATAGTGGTAGAAAAAATGTACAAAAAACAACCAAATTAATTAATAAGCTGTGACGTGTTGCCCAAGCAAAGATTAACTTATTTGTGTTCTATGTGTCTAATGAATGTTTCCAGCAACACAGAAATTGCATCACAATGTGAACTTAAGGATATATGGTGACCCACTATAACAGATATGAGGAGGTTGACTTCTATTTATCAGGATTGGACACAGAAATCCAGATTTTTCCTGTGATCCACAGATCAATGATTACACAACAAACCACACCAGCTCCTTCACAGCTTGCTCAGTCTGTTGTGTCACTATGTAGTTAAGAAGCCTTTAATCTTCAGGCTGACAAAGACACAATGAGTCTACAGACCAAAATTTCATACCCTATTTGGATGAAAGCTAATTACTGCCTGTTACTTTAGCTGCTTTCCTGTGAGTAGAAGAAAGTGGAAAATCATCACATGCATTGATTTTACTATTTCATGCTTTGCGCTATGAACTGCGACCACAAAAAATATTTTAAAATATTTTAAAATAGCGTATTTTTACAATTGTTTCCAATGACAAGTGCATTTCCAGATCAGAGCAACAGTCTTTAAAATGAGGCTCTGTGGTACCAAAAATGAGTTCAGCTAAAGTCAGTTAGTGCACAAAACTTTATGTCTATGTGTCTAACTCTTAAATTCCAATGGGACTGTTGACAGTGTGCAAAATGAAAAACACAACCAAACCTTTGCAGGACTAGGGACTTCAGAGTAACGTCACTAATACCATTATAATATATTATTAAAAACAAAGTAAAACAGAACAACAAATAATGATTAGCCTAAATGAAAACTGATGTTAATTGAGTATAATAGATCAAATGGAAGGAAGCAAATACAAGAAAACCAGGAAAAGAATCAATAAACTAGAAGGATATGAACATGTATAGAGTATGGTTTACCAGAAGAGAAACAATGATAAATAAGGAAGGAGATAATGTCCTTCACAATTCAATAATCAGCAGAAAACTATGAATTAATAAAGAAAATGCTATCTCCCAAAAGTTATATTTGTAATGCACAAGATATACTAGCCAGATTCTCACACACACATTAAAAAAAAAAAAAAAAAAAAAAAAAAAAAAAGATAAATCAAAGATTTCAACAATAAAAAGCCTTTTCATAATCAGAGAATGGCATAAGAAATCTTATTAATGAAACAGCTGCAGTGTCTCCTGTCACAATATCCTTTGATGACAAATTATGCTTCAAGGTGAGAGCCAAGTCAGTCGAAGTTCTTATTCTGAATTACTCTATAGGAATCCATCTCTCTCCCCCATCTCTCTCTTTCACATATAGTCATATGAGTAGACCATGATGAGTTAGTTGAGAACAAATGAAGTAAAGTCATCCTTCACCATTTCTTTCCTATGTAACAGATTTCTGGTTAATGTAACTATTGAATATTTATTTAAGTACTTCCATAATTTTTTTTTTTTCTTCTTTGTAGTTTGGGAAGAGACAAGCATTTTAGCACTTTATTTCAGGAAAGGTTTTCTTCCTTAGAGCTCTTCTTATGTTCTGAATGCTAAAGCAACAACTAATGGTTTTCAGCATTTGTCATCATGCTTTCTTATACCATATTTCAAATAGTCTGTCAACAACTGCTTTAAACTCCTCGTGCACACAATAAACCTTTTTCATGTCCACGCTATTTCTTCCCAGTTTCAGTTCTCATTGGCTTCTCTGCCATTTTAAGCTAGTTTCCATCTGATTTAGCCTAGTCTAGTGACAAAACAGCCCTCCTCCCTCATAGCCTATGAGAAATAGGACACTTTTTGTGGCAGAGAATATATATGCAAAACACCTGTGCTCTTGCTACCTTCAGCAGGCTAGAGTAGAATATTTTTGAGATACACATAATTCTGGCTTAGTTCCACAAAATGAATGGTGTAACTGTCTCAATTTAATTACCAGCCCATGAAGCAATCTGACAGACCCAATGCAGTGCTTAGTAAGCATTTTAATTCAGACAGCTTAAAGATGTATTGTAGCACTGAAATTAGAATACGTAGCATGACTTGTTCTGTCATCCTACTTTGGGAATGCAGCATTCTTGTCTCTATAATGAGCTGTCTGATATTCACCCATTTCACCTGTAGCAAACAGGAGTAAAACGTAAGTAACCATAAGTTGGCATATTAGTTGAATGCAAGCTAAAATATTCATTTTCTTGGCAGAATGTTTTAGATTCTTTAAACTATCTAGACAAGTGCAATACATAATTTACTTTTATTTACATTTTGAAAAACACTTTATGTTTACTAAATTTTTAAAAATTACAATCAGAAAAAAAAAAAAAGAAAAAAAATCCTGTTCATTTTTTTCTCCATCTTCCCACTTGCAAGAAGTATGTTAGGAAAACACTTGCAACTATATATAGAATAAGGGTAAAATATGTGTTACTTGTGACCTATTTGTGAGAAAAGTTTTCTGTTCTTAATTCAAAGAACAAGTAGGAAAAAATACTGTACAGAAGACAGTTCAAAAAAAAAACCCACAAAAACAACCCACTATAGGACACTTTATAAAGCTTACACTAATGCAATTCAGTAATGACTTTTTAAATAAATATGTACATACTTGAAAATATGCACTGCACACTATTGCAAGTATAGTAAAATGATGTACCTTTATTAAAGATACAAAACAAGTGAACCAGCTTGTTTCCAGAACAAGAAAGACTGAAACTTATTTATTCATGTTTAATCTTACATAGAAAATTGAGTAGCTTTATTTTCTTTTTAATTATGTCATTATATCAAAATCAGGCTCTGCCATCTTTCCTCCAGGTAAACAATTTTAAGAAGGTGTTTGTAAAAGCAATAAAGCCCAAGGTAAGTTTCAAAACACATCACAAGAATGTTCACACCTATGAGATGGCCTGGCTAGAGTATACAAAAATCAGTGAGTTTTCATTGACTCAATTACTGACTTAACACAACTCTGAGTTAGGTGTCATAAAACAAATCCTGCTCAATGCCATTTCAGAAGTCACAAATCATGGAATGCAAAAAAATAATACTCCAAATTATCCATACAAACAAACAAACAAGTAAACAAACAAACAAAAAAAAACCCAGCTCCACAACTCTTTAAAATAGACTTAGTAAAGCAAAGAAACTAAGATCTTTATTTTTGTTCTCTGCAGTAAAGAAAAGAGTCCTTGCAGGAAGCACAGATAGAAAAGAAGTTTCAGGCACTATGAGAAACCTTGGAGTCACAAGAATGGAACTGTACACTATCTGAAACAATGTCTATGATTTTGAAGTTATTTTAAAATTTAGGCTTGAAATGTATTAATAACAAATGGAATACCATCAATTCAGCACATGAAGCCATAATGGGATACACTCGTTCATGTTTACCCTTCCTTTTTCTGTTCATTGTTTTCAAGTTTGATCAAGTTAGTTCCATTTCTTGTAATTGCTTGGAAAGAAAGGATCAGAGAATCAAACTTGTTCAGGACATACAGAAGCTAAATTTTATAAGGATGTGTACTGAGCACCTTTTTGAAGATCAAGGCCCCCTTGAGATGGCTGAAGTTAATAATTTCAAAGCCAAAGGATGAAAAAAAAAGTATACACATTTTTAAGATAAAATATGGTTTTGATGACAAGCATGGTGTACAACTAACACTGTATGGGTGTTATCCATTATTTTGAGTACAAAATATTTCCCAGACTTTATTTTCTTTCCCTTATACTGACAGCACACACAGTATACCTCTCTTCCTTTCTTTTAAAAATAGAAATGAGAGGGTTATTAAAAAAAAAAAAAGTACCACATGATTTAGATAGCATTTCCCAATCACTATTACTTGAAAGCAGGAGTTTTCACTCTCAAAGAAGCGTAATGTCCAAAAAGAAACAATACTCTGAACAAAGATGAAAAATTGTAGATTACTTTCACAGGCTCTCATTCTACAATGGGGAAAATATCCACACTCAAGCTAGGCTTCTTTGAAAAGAATATTTTCCTTTTATACAGAGATAAAAAGAAAAGCTTTCGGGTCAGAGGCTATAGGGGAAAAGAGCTAATGTCTCTCTATGCTTTGATGTTACAAGTAGTCCCTCGTTACAGAAGTGTATTAAAGCCACTAGTAAACTGAGCCAGCATATTTAATAGCTTCTCTCAGTATGGGTGGTATATGGATTATTCTGTACATAACACAGCAAGAAAAGCTTATGTGCATTGTGAACAATACACAAACCTTTATTTTAACATGTTAATGTTAAACCATGGCATAGCTAAAAGGTAATGCGTGATTAATAGATCCCATAGGAAGACCTCTCCTTATAAATGTATCATAAACGATAGACAGCAAACCAGGATTAACTGTTCCTCTCACAGTGAAGTGCAGCACACGTAATGGGCTTCGTACTGGTGTATAATATCTGAAAACAACAAATTTCAGTCGATTGAGTACTAAATACAACAGTGCTGATTAACAGCATATGGTGTCTCTGTAGCTTTTGAGGATGAAGGACTGCAGACTGCAGGAACCAGCTGAAAACAACATGCTCTAATTCAGCTGCCTTTCACAAATTCTTAGGAGCAACAGCTGAGGGTTCTAATGTACTAATAGTTAACCCACATTGTGGAACACTATCTTAAAATTCAGGAGATGTTATAAAGATGCCTATGAAGCTTGTCTGAAAAAATGAATCCAACACATTAATCCCTTTTGATGCTATTTTATGTAGCATCAAGTTGTATAATAGTGTGAGATGCCCTTAGAAGAAATACTGAATTATCTTTAACTTACATTTTACAGATCTAAGTAAACTGAGACTTGGTAGGCATAACGATCCTCAAATTCAATGTATTTATATACCCTCCATCAGACCTCCACATACAAGAAAACATGACTTCTAACTGGGTTTATGTAATTCAGAAAATTTGGATATTAGTGAAATACTAATTGCTGACTGAGAGCAATGATTTTCTGATTCACATAAATACTATTTAGTTACCCAGTAGTTTGAGTATTGTTTAGTAGACCATCAGACAGTCCACAATCTCAAGCAATCAGAAAGTTGAAATGCAATTATTTGATGTTAGAAACAGAGACAGGTACACTATGGTAACTTCTGTTGTCAGAAAAACCTATGGATATTTTAGCAACAACACCAGATTTCAGCCAGAACTGAGCCAATGCAGGAAGAAGAAGGAAGGTTGTGAAAGACTTGCAATAGGGAGCTTCTCCGGGAAAGATGGAATGGGTTCAGAAGAAATAGAAGAACATCAGAAAGGCTGGAAACAGTGAAAAGAGAATAGGATTTCAGATGAAAGCTAAGAAAAAAGTGAAAAGAAAAGCTGTTTATGAGTGGAGAGATATTGAAAGCAGACAGTAAGAAAATATAAAATCAGAAATCTTGAATAGAGAGGAGCAAGGGAAAGACAAGATTCATTGAATGATTCCCATCACAGTACAACAGCACAGAAGCAAATCATTCCCCCTATGGGTTCAAGTACTTGCCACAAAATGTTCAAAAGTACTTGAGCCTGACTATTTCTAAAAGATTTGCAGATTGGGTGTTTAGCTTTATAATTTTTTTTTTAATAAATGTATTTAAGAGTCTTTTTAAATGATAAACTAATAAATATATTTAAGATGAATTATTCACAGGAAATCTTGGGGAACACATTATTTTCTGCATCATTTCTCCATTGCTAAGAAACATTTGAACTGCTGACATTGGCTTCACGAGGCTATGAAATCAACTTGCCCCTTCATTGCAAGAAACATGCACAAAAGCTGAGCTGTTGGCAGTGAACCCATCCTCTCTCATTCTGGCTGTAAACCCACTGCACTAACATAAGCTCACTTTCTGAGACTGTATAAGCTCTTCACTATGTGGACATAAACATATGCTATATGGATAATAGGTGCAGTAGAACAGACTCACTTGCCACATTATGATAGCATCAGGAGAGCTGTAAACCAGAGAACAAAATCATGGCAGCTGTATTTATCAAAGGATCTCTTCAAGTGCTCAAGAGATTTTTTTTTTAAGTAATAATTTTTTTTTTTTTAAATGCAGACCTTCATTTTACTACTCTCAAATGATTGATTGTGTCACACATGTGACTGGCCGTGTTCTGCTTTCTGTTTCAGCAGCTGTTTTTCAGACTGGAATGTTTCAAGGTTACCTTATTGGTAACATACTTAAGAAACATTTAAAACCTCTCTAGACTGGTCTGCTATTTCTTTGTCCTACCCGTGCACCAATTTTTGCCTCACTACTGATGTACCTGCGCAACAACAGGTGGGTTCTCCAAATCTATAATGTTTTTGCATGAACGTATGTTGCTCTAAAACCAGTGCCTCCTATTTATTTCCATGGAAACTACAGTAGATACAAAGAACACAATAACACTACCTGATTGAGCAAATTCTCGCATTCTAAACACTATTTTTCAACATAGTCACCACCATTAGCTATGCATTTTCACTAGCAGTGAACAAGAGCCTGCATGCTGTGCTTGTAAAAATCTGGGCCAGTGGAAGTGACCCACAGTTTCACAGCTGCTATAACAGCAACATTACTAGGAAAATGTTGCCCATGCATCAGCCTGAACAAATGGAAGTTCAAAGACACCAAAACTGGACTAAGCTGTGGGTATAGCAGGACAGTCCAGCCGAGATTGACAATGTGCTCAATGTCTTCAAACTGGCATAGGGCCCAGCATTACTTTGTTGCAAGAGAAAGGGTGTCTTCTTTTCTGGCCTGTATCTGCAAGTTCAGCCTTCAGCTTAGCCAGTGTTGTGATGTAGCAAGCAATCAAGTTGGTAGTTAGTCTGGATTCCAGGAAATCCAGAAAGATCACTGCTTTCCTACCACAAAAGACAATGCACATCTGCAGAGGTATGCATCTTGAGTTTTGTCTTAGATAGGGAATTCACGTGTCACCAATTCATGGAATGCTGTTTTGACTCGGGCTTGTAGTGGTGATACCACATCTCATCACTGGTAATAATGTGATCCAGAAAACTGCCCCTCAACCTCGTATTGATTCAGTAGGTCCTGACAAACATGAATACGTGTTTTTTTCCATTACTGTGCTTTCATGAGACCCACCCACAGCCTCACTGTGCTGACACCCACTGTTTGGCCTCCATAAACATTCATAACATGGTGATGAATGCCAAAAGGTGTAATTTTTTCTATATGGAGGAATTCAGTGACACACCTTTGCTTTATACACACATCCATGTCAGACACTATTTTGTCAGTCTGCCCCCTCTGCTGCCATCTGTCACAGAACAACAGCATTTAACAGGATACTGGAGAGAAGGAAGATTCAACCTCTACTACCATACCACCAACATCTGCCTTTGATGTTGTGAGCCAACATAATAAAATAGGAGGCATTACTTTTAGATCAGACATCATAAATTTATTCCATCTAGATGGCAATACTTATTAGACCAATTTTCTCCCTTTTCATTTGGGGATGTTGTGCCTGGATCCTAGTCTAGCTTTCCAAGCTGGACCACTAGGAGCCAGTGATCTTTCCTGGTAGTAAGAGTGATTTTATTGAACGATTTGTGGCATTGTAGGATGGAGCTGTAGAACCCCCCAGCTGGTTGATCTGCTTTCCTTCCCATAATGCTTCTTTTTTTTTTTTTTTTAAATCTTATTTACTCTTAAATCTGTGAGCTGTTGGGAACAAAGAACATACAATGTGTGTGTTTGGGAAGTAACACAAGGGAAGGCTCTGCTGCTAATAAGCGACGGTGATGAGAATTTTCTTTAGCAAGCTATGTGATTTATAAACACTATAATACTGCCATGTGTTCAAAAAGAACAAGGTCACTACTGAGAAAGAAACGAATGTTATTCTTAAAAGACAAAAGTCAGGAGATGTAAAAGGGCATACATCATTTCCCTCTGAAATTGTATGATAAAATGACAGCAAAAATCAGCTTAGAAGCAACACGTGAACTAGCCTTCTGTGCCTCCTGCTCTCCTCCTTCCAAGACTAAATGGATCTGTGTCTCTCTTTTGTCACATTGTTGTAACTTTCATTCAGTCTCCCCACTTCACCTTGACCGCATCTGAACAGTGACAATATGTTTCTTGTTCTTCTCACTTTTCCCAGCAAGGATCACTGACAGCCTCTTACTTTGTATTCTCGGCTTTTCAGGCAGTGATTTTTTTTCCCCCTTGTTTCCCCCCAGCCATCATCATTGCTATTTGGAAAGAATTCGGTTTAATTTCCATTTTATATGTGAAATGTTTGAATTAGCACATAATATCTCCCAGTGCAGAGAAAAAAGAACAAGCTGATCTTTAAAAAAGAAAAAAAAAAAAAAAAAAAAAAAAAAGAAAAAGAAAAAAAGAAAAAAAAAACTTCTATTTTTTGCAAAACAAAAAATGAAAAGCTGCAGAATAATCTTAAATCATTTTGTACTGCACATAAAACTTGAAAATAATGAGAGCTCTTCAATTTAGAAATGATTGGGGTTCTAGGCATACAAATCAGAGAGAGCTGTAAAATTATTAGAACACTACAGCATCTTTCCTAAGCATTTCAACTCAGAGGTGATCAAAGATTCTGGACTTGCAGAGCAATTTACTTGGCATTTGCAGGAAAGCCTCACTCTTTCAAACTGAAGCACTCTTAACAATATGAAGAAGTCCAATAATTTTAAATTGATGTATACCATACATGCCTAGAAATCCAATTTACTCTTTAAATAAAAACATTATAACTTCAGAAGTATGAAAGGCCCACCCACAACATAATAGCAATCTAGCCTTTCCAATTCACATGTCAATTCAGTATAGCTGTTATTTCTCCCAGGCAGGGTTTTACTGGCATGAGGAATTGCTGAAAACATTAGAGAAGAGCTTTTATTTCTTTTAACCCTATCCTTCAGGCCTGCTTTCTGATGAATTTCTTCCTAAACCCGGTGGTCTTCTGGACGGCCTCAGACCACACGCTGATTTTCAAGGTATAAAGGCCATTTCTGAAATATGACAGAATAAAACTTGTAGACAATGTTTATGCCATATTGAAGTTGCAAAATATTCTCAACCAAAAAGTTAATTTAGGTTATTTTAGGATCCTAAATAAGTATACATATTCTTAATGGAAACATAAAGTTGAATTCTAAATTCTAAATCCAATATTGATAGAGCAGGAAAATGAAGTTAAATCTAAATTTTAAAAATTGCATCTCAAATATATAAAACTTGTAAAAATGTTGAGTTGAACTTCCCTGAGTGGTCTTCAGCTGACCCAGCTGGCTCCTCTGATAACTTCAAAGAGAGTTGGTGTCCCACATAAAATGAACTCCTGTCACCAGTCAATTTGTATGCTTTCCTAGTTACCACAGATCAGCTGAACATCTTTCCAGATCTACTCTCTATAGAAACTGAGGTTTTCTTGTCCCCGTTGACACAAATGTGGGAGTGTGCCAGTGGGTTACAACACAAATTTAAGTACAAATAGACAACACTGGTGATGACTGGTGCACCAGATAGAAGTAGTAGCAAGAAAACCATCAGTCTAGGTGATCATAAATGCCTCCCCTGACCTTGCAAAATTACAGTTTTGCTTCATGCAGGAGATGCAAGACAGATGGAGAAGCCCAAACAGCAATATCCAATATTGTCACAAATTTCCTGCTGTAATTTTAGACCGTACCAACTGTAACTACTTTCTTTAAAGTGCAACATGCTAAAATAATTTTGATTGGATAGGAACCTCTGGACATGTTCTGCTGTGATTTTTAGTCCAACAAAGGACCAGCAGAGATCAGGCTGCTTAGTATTTTGTACAGTCCAGATCTCAATATCTCCAAGGATGCAGTTTTATAAATTAAAAAAAAAAAAAATTAAAAAAAAAAAATTACATTGTTTTTCTTTTAAACTACCTATTTTTGTTCACATCATTATTCTAAAATTAACAAAATTTTAGATTTACTGAGACGTTGATACACATACCTGTTCCTAAGGATAGAAAATATCTGTGCAATATTAATAAGTTACAAACAGAACTTGAATGATCTACCATTGGAGCTTATATGATCTACAATTCGACTGCCTTTTTCCCCACAGACTGTAGCTTAGCCTTAGGACTTAGCGGAAGCATGACTTAAAAGTTCTGGAGACTACGATGTCTGCAAAATCTGACAAAATGTCACACAAAAAAAGTATTAGTAAATTTCTACTCTAAACTATGCCAAGACACACTGTCAGATAGCAAAAGTGCTTCCAAGTATCCATCATAATGTTCTCAGGCTTATGAAATGAGTTTAGCCCCTTGCGGTGGAGGCTGTCACCAGCTAATAGAGGATGCATTTTAAAATGCACATTCCCTTCACTTGAAAATAGAAGAGGACACTAAAACTCACCAAAGTCTACTAAATAACGTAAAGTTACCCGTCAATGCATAATTTTATGATATAGCTCGAGAACCAAGCCATAAAAGTTGGACACAAAATTGCATATTTCGCATACATCTTATTTTCTATCAGATTTGATCTACCTTTCCAAGTTTACTTTGTGGGAAAATTGAAAACAAATTTTGTTTTGTTGAAAACATATATTAGGTCTTCCAAAGGAAAGCTGTCTATACGTTTAATAATAAATATATATACACATACATACACTCCAAAGAAGGAGAGATGTTACAAACAAGCAAATATCTTCCCAGTCCTTAATTCTTCACAATTTTAACTTGCAGTCTTAAATAACATATAAATAATAATAAAATCTGTATTTTCTTAGGTGAAAAAAATATTTTTGGCTTTGTATTGCCTTTAACTTTGAAGCTCAACTATGGAGATAAAATATGTAGGAGATAAATTAGTTCTCACCTTTCATGAAGATGGTTTGGGCAATGGTCTGTAAGACAAGGTCACCTAAACAAAGTAGATAAATAGCTCATTGCAACTATTGTAATAAAACTATTGTACAACAAAACAAAAAAACTACTACTACTACAAAAAAAACTACAAAAAATTTACTAGTTGTAATGGCATTACAACTGTTCTGTGGAAAAGCCAGATGCCTCATTATTATGGAAAAAATAAATGTTCACAACATCACAGAAATCTGGAAGTCTTAATCTCTATATTACCTTTCAGCTTTCCGTGATGCTGAAGACTATTGTTCTTCTTTGAGTAGTTCAATCAAGTAATTAAAATTTCCTTTATACACATAGCAGCTATCTGAAATCAGCTGCTTTAAGTCTTGACAAGCCTCAAGCCAGGAGGAGAAAAAGGTAAATAATGTCAGAAAAGTGTTGAAGCTCAATAAGCTTTTCTAATAAGTTAATAGATTTCCATTTAGGATTCACCTCTACCTCTGAACAGGTTTTAAGAGCTAACCTGACTGATTTCCTAAAGTTTTTAAATGTGACAACATATTTTTCAAAGTAACCATTCTCAATGCTAATTTGAGAACACCCTTAATTAGTAAGAATGATCTGTTTTAGACAATTTATTGCTTTGGTTTTAAAATGCTTCTGTATAGGAAGAACAGAAGGAGCAGCCAGAAACAAGGAAAATAATCAGCCAAGTCAAAAACAAGCATTGTCAGTTGCTTTGCAGCAATTTTCTCTAAAAGGAGTATGTTTCTCTGTCGGTTTGTGGTTTGTTTTCATTGCCCATTAAACACAATGGAAACAGTATGTTTTACACGCTTCATTAATTCAAAAATTCTGAAATTATTTCACTGAAGATTTCTTTGGTAGTGAAGAGCACCCATGAAAAATTAAAATTTTGATCCAAAGACCATAGGCAATAGGAGTTTGTAAAAATTAATGACAAAAGATTGAAGAACTTGTAATAGAAAGCATTTGCCTACTTACCTACTACCCAGTGTCCACTCTTCAATCTCTCATGAAGGAGAGTTAGTTTTGCATACTTGTTTATGTTCTATCAGTATACAGAATATTGAGTACCCATTTCTCAGGCCTCCTTTCAAGACATTAGAATAAGAGGCAAATGAAATTATATTTCTACAAGTTAAACTTTTCCACATCTTAAAATACAAATCTAAATTATGATACTTTGTAGATACTGTAATTCCCATATTAACATAGGTAAACATAAAATCATAACACAAAGAAGTAACAAAATTTGCACCTGACTTAATCCTGAAATCCTCAGCAAGAATTTTAAGGATCTATGCAAAGATATAAAAATGTATATGAGGAATTATTATTTAGATTCTTGAAGCAACGTATGAAGCAGCATACACCAGTGGGTGTGATTTCCAATTTAAGGTTTTGGCCTATATCATGGAGATAAATCCTATACTGTAGGTGCTACTTTGCTATTTCCTTTCATATTACTTACAAGCAAAAAAAAACCCACAAACTGAGAACATCTTTGCTGTTACTGTGAGAAAGGAAAGGTGAAAAACAGTGAGTGTAGGACAGAGAATGCAGGAAAAAGGTATTCTTGGCAAGTTGTGTGATTAATATAAATGGACATTTATAAGGAAAATTTCAAAAGCAAAGGAGATGTTTAATAGATGCTCTGTTAACTATCGTACTGGACAGGGCACTTACTCCTTGAAGATGTGGCAGCAGATGGAAAATGATCTAATTGCTCTCACTGAGCATGGGAAATGAAAGATTTAAGACAAATAGCTTGGGGAAATTCAGATGGGGCACTTTTACTACCATTAAAAAATATCCCCGCAGACTATAATTCTTGAGATACCTTTCCTGAGATGAGATTCATGGCACAATGACCATTTAACGACGTGCTATTGGTCACGTGCACATTTCCCAGTTTGTCTTTGTGCTTTTGCTCCTCCTGGATCTTTGGGTAGATACTCAAATACAATAGAGTCTGCAACATCTGACATAGGTAGAAAATGATAATGTTCCATTATTTATCAATGATTCCTCTCAAAATATGCATGGGCAGGGAAGCAATGGTCCTTCTGTTTTCCTGACATCACATCTCTTTGTGCAGCTTCCCATCAGATGCTGACCTGTAGCATCTCAGTTGAAGAACAGTACAAATATTTACATTCTATTTGCCTTTGCAGTGGGAATTATCTCCCTTGATTTTAGCTGTCTGCATACAGAGAACTCAGTGAGAGCTCAACACCTACAGTGACCTGTTTACATATGTGTCTACCGACACGCTGAATACCATCTGAACGATGGAGTTTAGTTTGGTTGACCATGGTTTGGTATCTAATGTCATGCGAAATGTCCTGGGATATTCAAGATGCACCTGACATCTCAAAGATGAACGAAGACTCACATCCACAGTGGGTCATTCCATGCCATTTCAGATACTGCTAGACTCCATGAGGGGGGCAGCTGAATCAGTCTTCTTACCAAAACAGTCCATAATGTTCAGAGAACTCACCAAGTGTGATACCAGCACTGTGGCGAGCTAAATAGATCTCCATGCTCAGTTAGCAGCACTTGAAAAGTAAATAAAACAAGATTTTTGCTAACACAATTACAAAATATATACACAGATCTCCATGTCTGCACAGTTAGTTGTTATTCTAGAACGTTTAAAGATATTTGTCATCAGAATACAACTTTGTTCAATCAGAACTCTCATTTCACTATTTACTGCTTTAACAATAAGAATAGCTTACAAACTTTTTCCAAGATCCCTTTGGAAAAAATAATAAAAATACTCTTGTCTGTTTACAGTAAAGTTTAGCTTTTCCACCTGTTCGAAATTCCCTAAGTAGTAACTCCTCTAATTCCAGACAATTGATCTGATCAGAAATATAAAAGCATAATTAAACCAGATTTCAAAATGATACAAATGAACTTGCATGAAAACTCTCAGCACAATGGAATTAGTTTCAGCTTTAAAATATGTACAGGTTAAATCTCTTGTACATTTACTTACACAACAAATAGCATCCAAAATTATTTTATAAAAGAGAATATAATTCTAATCGGAAATATAGCCCCTGTTCAAGGTGAGAAGATTGCTTGAAAAATTGATGATCTTGACATATTTTGCTTTTCTGCATTATTCTTTTTTTGTGTGCTTAATGCATTTTCTTTCTTTTCACTTATTATTTTTTCCATTACTTTTCATTTTTTTATTTTTTTAACTGGTGGAAATAAAAAAGTAGTTATTCAGACACAGAAGAAAAGAGAATTAAAAAAAAAAAAAAAGAAAGAAAGAAAAAATCTAAAATAATGTTCATAATTAGATGGGGTCTCCCTCAGCAA